>NW_026089624.1:11228078-11271848 GCF_024586455.1 Bactrocera neohumeralis
AAAAATCAGATGAGCGAAATTTGAAGTTAATCCGATAAGTTTAAAGTGTGCCCCTTGGCCCTCAAAAATGGTTTTCGTCATGTGTTAACTGTCAAATGCATAGCGTATTTTCAGGATGTTTTCACCAAAATCAGAACGAAAACGCAGGATCGTCAATTTCAAGTGCCTCATCTTGATCTTCATCAGACAGTGCATCATCAATGAGATCCTGAATAGTCATTGGGCGAGAATGTTTTGGTGGAGGAACAATGTCACCCAAATCTTCTGACTCTACAGTAGGGGCTTCTAAATTTTTTAATTCCATCCCTGTCTGTAGAATTCCATCCACATAGCCCTGGTACACTTTTTTAATGTCCATAAGCATCTCCATTATCTGCGATCCTAGATCATCACGCTAACTCTTCTCAAGGAATTTTTGGCGATAATCAAACAGAGCCATGTATTGATGGAGAAGTTTTGGACTACGACGACTTTTAATCCCATTTTTCAACCAACAATTTCTGCATTCCAAATCGTTGATTGTGTTTTCGGGATTACTTGCTCAACATACTCACCAATGCTGTGATTGGTGGTTAAGCAAGTGGTATTCTCACCAAAAATTCGTTGTATTCCATGATACTGCTTTCCACCATCAGTGCAGATGCGGGTAGTATCTGGGTGAACGAATTTTTTAATGTAAGGCCACAAATCTGCCTTGCTTTTTCCATTCACTCGGAAAAAGCGGCATATTTTGTCTTCCTTAAAATAGACGCAGTTGAATTTGCTTTCGCACTCTTTGAGGGTATGCGCATGTGACAGACAGTTTGTACAAAGTCTTTTAGTTTTCACGAATTGTTTTTTAAATCTCTCGCAAGATTTGAGCTTATGCCCTCCTGTACATAGTTCGCATGATTTATATTTATTCTGTTCAGATGAGAACGATTGTGTTTTGAAGAAGCTTCTATTCAACTTGTTGTTGCTATTGGCTTGGGGCTTGTGGAAGCTTCTATTGAAGTCTTGCTGATTACCTTTTGCTTTACCTGTATTTATTTTTTTGTCTACCCTTTCTGCGATTTCGTACTGGGTAGTGAGAAAATCTTTCATTTGTTGCCACGTTGGGCACTTTTTCCTTGATGAGAGCGATGGCTCCCACAATAATAAAGACTTTTCTGGTAATGCTGCTGTGCATATATTTACCAGTATAGGGTCCCAGTTGTCTGTGGGAATGTTTTGGGTCGATAAAATCGACAAACAATTGGAAACAGTGGATTGAAGTTTGATAAATTCTTCACTTGTTTCCTTTTGAATTTTTGGCAAGTTCATTAGAATTGTTATCTGCTTATCGACCAATATTCGTTCATTCTCGTATCTTGATTTTAAAGCTTCCCAAGCCATATTAAAATTGTCGTCACTTAATGCGAACTGTTTTACTATGACGCCAGCTTGACCTTTCGTTTTGTATCGGAGGTGATACAATTTTTGTGCATTAGATAATTTTGGGTGGTTTATGTAAACGACTGTGAACATGTCCCGGAAGGACGGCCATTGTACATAACCCCCATGAAAAATTTCTGTATCACATGCGGGCACCTTGAGGTGGATGCCTGAACTTGCCTCTTGACTTTGTACTTGTGGCATCTCTACTCGAGGAAGTGGAGTAGGTGCAATTGCTTTAATTAACTTCAATTGATCTGTAATCATTGCTTTCGTTTCTTCAAATTGGTCTAGGCAATTTTCGTATTTGGCGTAAACCGAGGATTTGAAATTTTCTGGTAGATCTGAATCATCAGATTCTACTATTGCGTCATAAGAAGCTTGAAGACGTATCCAAAAATTGTCCAGGTTTTCTTTTTTGATTTCTAATGCCGATTCAGAATTATCTTGAATCGGCGAAGATGAAAAGCGAGTGCAGTATTTAACAAAACTGTCACTCTCAGCAATAAATTTACTGTATAGAATGTCTTTCCCCCTTTTTTGTTTTGTAACACCTTGCTTCGAGCGTGTAGCTTCTGCAGGTGTACATGGACTTTTTTCGTCCGAAATGATTTTTGGAATTTAAAAAGTTTAAAAAAGTTCAATTTTATCAAAAAATTTCTATCAGTGTAAACTGATTGACTTTGAATAAATTCGTTATTTCTCCGTGAAATCTTTTATTAATAATATAACTTATAATTTTTTGTTTTCTCGAATTAATTACCGTGTTTCGTTTTTCTTTTCTCGGACTAAATCAAAATGTTGTATATTAATCCCGAAAATAGTAAAATTTTATTTATTGTTTATGTAATCGTTTAAATTGCAAAATTTATTTCAATAATAATTTGTATTACGTTTGTATGTCTTATAGGGTATACCTATAGACGACTCCGTTTGTATGTACTTGCAAATGAGTGCTCGTATAAGAGTTCAATGCACTTTGTACATACATAAGTACGCAATCCTGCTTGTTTTGCTTACCAAAGAACAAGGGGTATTGCCGAAAATGTGCCAATTTGGACTTTGAAAATGTAAAATAAATGTTTCGCAATAGGGAATTTATTTGTAAAAATATATTATGATATTTTATATTTTCTATGCCGAACCGATTAAGTTATTGCGAATGCGTTTTTTTTTTCGAAGGTAAGAAACAATTTATGGTACCCTAGTAGGGTATAATGTCCCGTATATGTGTACTTATGTAAGTATTATGGTGAGCACAAATTCCTGTAGTGCACTCACATACATGCTCTCCAACGAGTAAGTATAAATATATACGTATGATGGGAAGTCAACAACAAATATACATGTATTTGGATGTATGTAGAAGAGCACATATCCCGGTAGTGCTCTCCGCTGATACGACTTTAAGGCAATCCTGCTTATTGCTTGATGAAGCATAAGGGGTATCGCCGGACACTTGTGCAAGTAAATACTTGAATTTGGTTTTTTTTTTGTTTTTGTTGGAGATATTTTGTGTTTTGATACACGAAGGTAAGCAGTAAATGGCAATCAACACTTTTATATACTTCGATAAATGTATATATGTGTACACGGTATGTAAATATATGTATATGCAAAATATAAAACCCAAACTGTTTCCTTTGCAATATTTCCGTTTTTATCAAAAGTTACTTATAACTGTTTGACAACCGGTATTTGTTTTTTTGCAAGGTCAATAAAATAAAGTGAGAATAACTTGATGAGTTATTCTATGCAAGATAAATGAATTTGTTATAAAATATTCATCGCAATAATATACATTAGGGTGGCTCTTATTTTTCAAGTACAATTTTTTTCTTGTGCTACCCCTCAATTTAGTTCCTTTTTATAAAAAAATCAGATGAGCGAAATTTGAAGTTAATCCGATAAGTTTAAAGTGTGCCCCTTGGCCCTCAAAAATGGTTTTCGTCATGTGTTAACTGTCAAATGCATAGCGTATTTTCAGGATGTTTTCACCAAAATCAGAACGAAAACGCAGGATCGTCAATTTCAAGTGCCTCATCTTGATCTTCATCAGACAGTGCATCATCAATGAGATCCTGAATAGTCATTGGGCGAGAATGTTTTGGTGGAGGAACAATGTCACCCAAATCTTCTGACTCTACAGTAGGGGCTTCTAAATTTTTTAATTCCATCCCTGTCTGTAGAATTCCATCCACATAGCCCTGGTACACTTTTTTAATGTACATAAGCATCTCCATTATCTGCGATCCTAGATCATCACGCTAACTCTTCTCAAGGAATTTTTGGCGATAATCAAACAGAGCCATGTATTGATGGAGAAGTTTTGGACTACGACGACTTTTAATCCCATTTTTCAACGAACAATTTCTGCATTCCAAATCGTTGATTGTGTTTTCGGGATTACCTTGCTCAACATACTCACCAATGCTGTGATTGGTGGTTAAGCAAGTGGTATTCTCACCAAAAATTCGTTGTATTCCATGATACTGCTTTCCACCATCAGTGCAGATGCGGGTAGTATCTGGGTGAACGAATTTTTTAATGTAAGGCCACAAATCTGCCTTGCTTTTTCCATTCACTCGGAAAAAGCGGCATATTTTGTCTTCCTTACATAGTATTCCCAATACAGTTATTGTCATTTCATCGGTTAAACGGCCACGATTGTACTTACGTTTTGTTAGAAACGGCTCGTCAATCTGCACCGTTTTCCCTTTTCCACCGAGACAAAAATCTGCATTGGAACATATTACTTCGGCTACTTCCCTAAGGTAACTATAATAATCTACTATAGTTCCACAACTTAGGGAAGACTCGTTATTTTGTTTGCGCCAGTTATTAAGATGACCATGGACAGTCATCACATTAACTTTCGTTACAAAGCAACAAATTATCGCCAAGATTTCCTTAGGCGCTAATCTGCAACAATTACCATCAAAAAATGTACCCTGCGCAGGATTTATATAATGGCGACAATCTTTCGCACCTTTCTTTTTTAATAGTTTCGTATTGCACCTCCAAACCCATCCTAACTTGGATTGGTTGTGCTCTTCGACCCGCATTGGATTCCTACACTTAGTGCATACAGTGGGAATGGAATCTCTTGACGGGATTAATTTAACGCCTTCAAAAAATTTTAGTGACTGCTCATTCGTTCGGACTAGATGTCCAAACGACGTGAACATAGAAAAATTCAGAAGCTCTGAACGCAATTATAAATTATGATATAATAATACTAACTGTTACCCTGTGCGTTTCGCTACACCTAAATCGAATAAAACTCTTAAGGGTTTTTACTTTGTGTTTTATTTATTGTTGTAAAACTGTTACTTATTTATAAAACATATTGGTATACAACATTTTTGGTTTTTCCACCTGGCGCGATAATGAATAAGCACCTTGGTGTTCCCACTCTCAAGCAGGCGACGAACAATTGGCCGTGGGAGAAGCACGGTTCTTCCAAATTGACGCCGCACACTTGAAACGTTTGCCCTTGCGATTTGTTGATGGTCATCGCAAAGGCAAGATGTACAAGGAACTGCAAGCGCTTAAATTCAAACGGCATTTCCGTTTTAATCATGGGAATGCGTTGTGAGAGTACAACTTCACCTGCTGCCTTGCCATTTAGTATTGTTGCTTCAATCAAATTTGGCCACAATTTTTTGACTGAAAGTCTTGTGCCATTACACAAGGTCGGTGGCTTCAGATTTCGTAGAAGTATAATGGGGGAACCGACTTTCAGGACCAAACGATGCGGTGGCAGACCGGGGGGATCCAAAGAATTCAAGAATTCAGTTGAATAATTGACTACTTGATCTTGATTTAAAACGCTATCAATCGATGTACATATATGTTGTAGCTTCTCCTGGCAGTTTTTCTTGACTGGCAAAATTGATTTCGTTGACGTGTACATTTTTCGGTGCCAATATCGCTCGAGTTGCGTCGTCAACCGACTCCACCACTTTCAAACCAAAAAAGACAAGTATTTTCTAATTTTTATTCCTCTAAAATGTAAGTTGAATTGCAAAATACATAAATAAGGAAATATTCATAGCAAGCATTAAATTCCTTTAAAAATGAAATCAAATGCCGCTGTTATGTTTATTTAAGATATGCCTGGTCGTTGATGCTGATGAATGTCAAATCAGCACAACGGCTACAGGTAAATTTAGCAAATAAGATTTTTATAAAGAATATGTCAAGTCAGCACAACGGCTTCAGGTAAATTTAACAAATAAGATTTTTATGAAGAATAAAATAATTATTAATAAACTGGACGGCAAGCCGCACAGTACGGTAAATTCGCTGGAGTTTTATTATTCAAACGAAAGATATGTAATTTCCGATAAATTACATATCATATCGTAATTGGCGCAGTCGGTAATTCGGTGTTCCCCATTTTTCTACTATACATCGTAACAATTTTAGTGCGTTGAAAGCAAAAGTTATTCTCAAACTTATACCAAATAAATGATATATTATGAAGTAAATTAAACTATTTAAAATACGCTAAATAAATAAATTGAAAATAAATTATTAATAAACTTTGCTAAATAAATGAAAGTTGCAAAAAAAAATAAATATAAAAGAAAAACTAATTTTTTAAGGCGTCATATTTGTGTAAAGCATATACAATTTCGCATAATTTGTTGAAGTAAAAACAAAAAAAAAAACAAAAAGTGAACTATAAAATAATTTTATAAAAAATATATGTATTTGTGTACCAGAGATATTTGTAAGTGCCATACAAAAACAACATCAGCAGCAACAACAACAACATTAACAAAAGCAACAACAATAACAGTAACAACAGCAGCAAAAAAAAAAACAGCAACAACATTAACAACAACAACGACGCCAGTAACAGTAACAACAAAACAACAGCAGCACCAACAGCAAGGTAAAATAATATTCAACTAATAATTTAGTAATTTAAGTAGTAGTTTTATTTGAAGCCATTACTTTCTTTGTAAAAAAAAACAAAGCAACGCAGAAATTATACTCACTAAATGTTTCAATCAATTCAAAAACAATACCATTAGAAAAAGAAACGAACAAACGAGAAAAGAAAAACAAATAGCAGCAGTAGATACAGAAGTTAATTTGTTAAAATTCCTTTAAAATATAAAATTGCGTACTTAGATTATGTGTGTAAAGTTATAGCACTATATATATGAAATAAATTATGGATTTTTTGTTTGCACCTCTACCTGAAACAAATTTTCAAATGAATACGGAAGAATTACGTTTATGGCAACGAAATGCCATATTCGAGTGTGAATGTGATAATTTCATTAATAGACGGATAGAAGCTGGTCGAACACACCTATTGCTTTTCGAACGAGAGGGTTAAGTGCAATCCGATATCCTTAATGCTACTGGAAGTAATCGCTATTTAAGTGAGCGAAGGTGGCAAAAGTGCTGACTTCAATAAAAATTAATAAAATATTGTATGTATCTTAAATATTTATGAAATTTTAAATAAGACACCTCAATTGAAAAAAAAATTCCTTGGAATTGTATCTATGTAGCTCGAAATTTGTAGAACTTTGCGGTAATTTTTAATAAACCATATGATTTGTTAATAGGAAATGATTCCTTTTTTTTTAAAAACGTTAAAACCATTGATATCGAAAAAATGACAATAGTTTTGAAAAATGGTATAAATCTTCCATTCTATATGAAAACTATGCAAAAGCAAGTTTATTCATTAAGAAAATCGAAAAAATTATTAAAGCATTTCAATAAACTTATCTAATTAGAAAAAGTCACAGTAGATATAGCTCACCTATTCTATTCAGGAATACAAAAATTCAGGCTAGTGGTTGATTATAGGAGGTTAAACCAATTGACTGTAGACGATAAATATCCTCTACCGAATATCGAAGGAATCTTAGATAAATTGGGCAAAGCACAGTACTTTAGCACCATAGATCTAGCAAAAGGTTACCATCAGATTTTAATGGCAGAAAGGGACATCCAGAAAACAGCTTTTGTCACTCCGGCAGGACTATATGATTACGTCCGAATGCCTTTCGGGTTGAAAAATGCCCCAGCTACTTTTCAGAGATTTATGAATGATAGAGCAGAACAACTAATAAAATATTTAAATGCCGAAAATGTAGAAGTCCATCATACAAAACCAAATAGCCATACAGGAAATGCAGACATTGAGAGACTTCACTCGACCTTGTTGGAAAAACTAACAGAAATTGAAGACTCTAGTCTTTCAACAGAAATGAGGATACAAATTGTTATATGCAACTATAACGATAGGTACAACTCAACTATCAAATGTTCTCCAAGGGACGCCAAAGAAAACATTTGTCCATCCATATTACAAGATAGAATAAATATAGTAAAACAGAAAACAATAGCCAAATTAAATCAAAACAGAGAAGAATATATAGAAAACAGACAAACAGGACCGATTAAAAACTACAAAAGTGTACGGCATAAGGATCAACCATATTTCAGAATATTTCCCCTACAAAACGTCCATCCGGCAAATATAAAAAGACCAATGAAATTGGCAAACATAGAAAATCCAAATGAGAATGATGACGATTCATTTAGTCTAAGGGCATTTAATGGAGATAATAACATTTAATTTTTTTTTCTACATGTACATATATACATGATTTTTTTTTACCCCAGTGGGTAAGGGGTCTTTCTAGAATATACCCATGGTAAGAGATGCCTGTCGTAAGAGGCGACTAAAATCCAATTTAAGTTTTTTTAAATCGAAACCTAAAACGGTTATACATTTATACTTTTACAGATGACGATAACAATTATTTTTTTAACAATAATCATATCATTGGTGACAGCACTTTTGCAAATTACACCAATAATAGAAGATGCGGGGTATACAATTATACAAACAGCGGACATAGAAATAGTTAACGAAATAAGTACAGTTATACATACTATAAATCCGAACAAGATAGCAGACATAGTTGATCAGGTTAAAGAAAATATTGGAAAAATAAATATTGAAAATAAAGAAATTTTGTTTGATGAAATAAAAAATATAAAAGCAAAAATCACATCTATCACACCGAATATCAAAAAGAGAAATAAAAGAGGCTTGATAAATATAGGAGGAATAGCATATAAATGGGTGTTTGGAGTCATGGATGATGATGACAGACAAGACATTTTGGACCATTTAAAAATTATTGAAGAAAATGGTCATAATGCCATTGTAAATTTAAATAAACAAATAGTAATTAATGCCGCTGTTATGTTTATTTAAGATATGCCGGGTCGTTGATGCTGAGGAATGTCAAATCAGCACAACGGCTCCAGGTAAATTTAGCAAATAAGATTTTTATAAAGAATATGTCAAGTCAGCACAACGGCTTCGGGTAAATTTAGCAAATAAGATTTTTATGAAGAATAAAATAATTATTAATAAACTGGACGGCAAGCCGCACAGTACGGTAAATTCGCCGGAGTTTTATTATTCAAACGAAAGATATGTAATTTCCGATAAATTACATATCATATCGTAATTCGCGTTCCCTTAAATAATCGTGGCGTTGATAGTGTTGAACAATATTCGGAAATACACTTTCAATCAATTCTTCTTTCGATTGAAAAAGTGTACAAAAGTTGTTGGGCAATGTGATCAAACCGGTATCATCGATTGGTACTTTGCCTTCGCCAATGTCCAACAACTGCTTCGAAAACGCCGCTGCGGATCGATCATTTTGCAGTTGGACTCGCATGTTGATGGTAAGAGTCAGCCTTTGAACATGTCTCCACAAAACTGACGATTTTAAACATACGTTTATTTCGTCGGGAGGAGTTGATCGAGGAATGACTGACAAAGTTTGCCGAAAATCGCCGGATAATAAGACTAATGCTCCGCCAAAAAGTTGTTGCTTTTGGCGTAAATCTTGCATTGTTCTATTGAATGCTTCTAATAACTTTTTGTGAAGCAATTGCCAGCGCAATTTTCTGCTGTGACCGTTTAGTAGCAAGAATCAAATCAATTCATTGCAATCGTATTGTTGTTCACGTTGAAGCTCATGGGCGCAGTAATGCCAAGTTGCGCTAATGCCTTATTCACAATTGTAAGGCACAGATCTTCAACCAATATCAAATCAGAATTATACATTTGTAATGTATATAGCAAGTCTGCGTCCGATGCTCGATTACGCGCCAAAATAAATAAGTCCTCTGTCATGCAGTCTTTGTACTTAATCCACAGTTATTACGGATTTGACGGAAGGCATGTAGATATTATTATGGCAAATAGTACGGGTATTTGTTTTGGATGAGATGTGAGTGATGCGTCATGAAGTGCGGTGTCCCAATGCATATCGTCTTCTAACAAATGCAATCGCTGACATGCTTCACGACACGTCGCACACAACTGACCGTCAACAGTTTTCAAATCATCAAATGATCTTGCTCCGCGCACGTTGACTAATAGCAGACGCAAATAAAAACATTCGGCGTTGTTCGGATGGATGGTGTAAATGCGTCTTATGGCATCGGTTTTACGGACATTTGGATAACCGTCAACACGCTCCCCTTGCTTTCGTCGTTGAAATGTTTTCGATGATGGATTTCAAGTGAAATATTGTGGTATTTCGGAATATAGCAATGTTCTTGCAAATTCATCGTTTTCACACAACTCGAAAAAGGTAGTTGTGTTGTCCCCGGTGGTCGTGCTAGAGTATGCATATTTGAAGTACATAAATAAAAATGGAAAAATTTACCTAAAACTACATCTCAATCTATGTATTTTACCCACACACGCATATGCAATAAGACCCACCAACAGTGTATTTGCGAACCGCATGGAAGCACTTACGAAACAATATCAATACTCACTTGCTTTGTGTGTGTTGCACGGTCAGCAGAAAACACAAAATCGGTTCGAATAAATGTAGCAAATCGATGGAATCAAATCTGGAAAAAACACACAAGGTTCAGCCACTTTTTTTACACACACCGCGCATTTTCAAGCGACAATCGAACCGCATGGCGTCACATATGAAACAACAACAATACTCACTTTGTGTTGTACGCAGAGTGTTAATCACGTTGAAATCTGAGAAAACTACACTCAATGTTGAAACATTTTTTTTGATACACTCAGTGCATTTGGAACACTTACGCTTTGTATGTCTTGTTAACTTGACAGTCATCCATAGAAAGAACGAATGACAGGCAAAAACGATCAACATGCGATGTCAATGTTTTTTATTAATTGTAATCATCCGCCAGTTGTTTCTGTTTATTAGTAAAAGGCATTTGACAGGACTGCCAATCTCGCGGCAAACCATTATTTCATGAGAATTTGTATAGGCGGGATGTATCATTTTTTTTTTTTTGTTTTGCAAAACGTGCAAATACACACATTAAATTTCTTATGTGCACCCTCCCAACAGACCCCAATCACCCCTGAAAATTTCATTGAAATCGGGCAAGCCGTCTAGGAGGAGATGCGAACAGGAAGTTTTGCCACTTAATTTTATATATATAGATAACAAAAAATGTATACTATTGTGAGATGATTTTATTATAGTATAGAATTGTAATATGTATAAATGTTACATTATATTACAATCATATATATAATATTATCACACGGTTTTACTTATCTGTGTTTATTAAATATAGATCACATATTATTCATATATTCATATATGTATGTATATGGAAAAGTGTTCACATATTCAATTTTTGGTTTGAAAAATCTTCTTTATAGTTTTTTATAGTTAATAAAGAAAAAAGATACACTCGAAAGTGCAACCAAAGAAAACGCTGTGAAACGCTGAAAAATCCTTCACTTTTTGTTTTTAAGGTGTGGCAAAGCTGGTTTTCCTCGTAAATATAAACATTCTAAGCTTATCAGCCATGAATTTGACAAGTGATTTTTAAATTAATAAATTAATTTAAAATATAGCAAAATAAAAGTGAAATGTGAGCTTATTTAAAGCTTAGAGTGTGTATTTAAATATACAAGGTAAAAAATGTGAAAAAATTTTGTGAAACATAGTGAAATAACACGTTCTCTTAGCGCAAATTTTTGAACTTTTAATCGTGAATATTTTAAAAAATATTAGTAATTTTTACATTATTTTAGGATATTCCTCCTCTGGAGAAGCTCCCCTATCCGTACATACCCCATTTATACGGAAATTCGGTTTTTTTACCCCTCCGCCAAAGTAATCGGAATCGTGCCAAACTGTCCTTATAATTTCGCTTGATGTCCCTCGTGTTAAAAAAATACAAATGTAGTACTCATTCACGAAGAGTACATCCATATACTGTTCTCACTCTAAGTGAGAACAATAAAAATGCTGTGCTACCTACTTCTGCCCTAAGAAGTATAATGTACAGCAAGGAATGGGTGCAGTATTTTTAAGAACACTACACTACTGTACAGGTCTGTTAAGCTAGCCCTACGCCTTTGCGCAAATGGTTATGTTATGATAACAAATGCCCACATACAGATTTGGCAATGGCAATAGCAATATATTTGACAGTTAGTGTTACATAAATTTTCAGCCCTATTCTGAAAAAACCTCTCAACTGAGTAGAGAGGAAAAATTTGAGAGATTTCTTGTGAGGCATATTTTGTGAAGCTATTCTTGCTCAAACCTCATAAGAAAAAAGTTTGAAAATGTCACCACGTGAGGTGAAAAGCTTTTTGCTGTCAAACAGCTGTTTTAATAAAAATAAACAAACAAAAATATAAATGGATAATCAAGATATGTAAGTAATTTTGCGAGCAGATAACGGGGTGCTGAACCAAATGTCACAAGCACTAACCTCGATGTCAGAGGTTATGGTTAAATTGTGCAAAAAATTAAATAAATAGGTAATAATAAAAATAAAATATAATGAATAATTTAAACATATGTAGATGTCTTTTTATTCAAACTTAGAGGAAGTAAAATGTACAGAGACAGTAAGTAACTTAAATATACGTAAGTATATACTTATATTTATAGTACATAACGCTACTGGAAATACTATATATACATATGTATATTATAAAGACATGATGTAACGTTCTCTTACTCTAGCACCCTCCCTAAAACTGGGGTTTTCGAAAACAATTTCGGTGTCTTGTGATTTTTCTAAAACTTCTTCGAAGCCAAGGTCTGCAGCCACACCATGCTTCAGTAAAATGTTGTGAAGAATTGTACACGCGTAAATAATCATAGACGCTTTTTCAGGGCTGTAATGAAGAATGCGGTGTTTTGAGAGGCACCGGAATCGTGACTTCAAAACACCAAAGGCTCTCTCAATGGTATTACGTGCTATGACGTGCAACTTATTGTAACGCACTTCCCTTGCATTTGAAGGTTCAGCATTCCTATCAACCACGAATCACTTTGCGTGTTGTAGGTACTTATTAATATCAGAATCATGGCAAGACCCGGGATATCTCGCGTTGACAGCGGTGAACAGAAGTCGATGATCACAAACCTGCCAAAAATGCAAATACATACATACATACATATGTATTAACAGAAAGATTGGTAAATAGTTTGTATAATATAGAAAATTACGCACTGCTTCTACATTAAGGCTGTAAAATCCTTTCCGGTTCATGAAAAGTGAGAGAGGAGTAGTTGCGTCTGTGCTTGAGAGTGAAACAATCCCAATATGGGTACAATCGATTGCGCCGATTTTGCCCTTGATCCCAAATTTCGTGTAAAATCTTTAAGAGAAAATTTATTTATTTATTTATATTTATTTTTATTTATTTATCTTTCCCCTTCTTTGTATCTGAAACATCCTGCGCGCTTGAAGGGAAATAAATTTCACTGCCCTTAACATCCACAAATAATTTCGAAATAAAGTGCAGAGCTCTAGACACAGAGGACTGGCTCATAGAGAGCATATAACTATTACCAACGCATTTTTGTTAAGAGCCATGCCCATAAAAATACAAACACTCCAGGAAACACAGATCAAAAGATATACTCGACTTCTGCACATCATGCGGCACCAATTCACCAATAAGTACTTTACATAGCGATTTTGGGAATCGAAATCGCTTTTGTCTCGTAAACCCTTCAAAATTTTCTTAATACCCCCCGATTCCTCCTCCTAGACAATTGCCGCATACACAAAGAACAGTTCCTCCATGCTAGTTATAACACTCAAATATTTTTTAAAAAATGTTAAATATTGATGTAAAACAAAACAAACACAGATGTTAACAGTGAGCATTTGAGCTTTTGAATTTTCGCCAGCATAAGGGCATGAGAATTGGGCTGTTTATCTTGTCAAGATGCCCCGTTAGTTTGTTGTTAGTTGAGCGGGTAATCCAATAAAACATATATACGTGTAGGTACAAGTGGGTGCCAAAGCAACGCTACTTGGCTCTCAAAAATTATGTGCGTATGCAAGAATGATAGAGAAAGAGATTACGCAATGCGCATGTTTGCTTTCAGTCAGCTGTTCTTGCTGATGTCATGTTTGACTTATTATTCCACCGCGCCTTTGAATGTGAATTCGAATTGTATTTTCGAGTGTAGAATTAATTGTAAAATTTTTTATTTTTTAAAATGCGTTGCACAGTGTTTGGATGCCATAATAACAATGTTAAAAATAGTGCTACGAAGTGGAGATTTTTCCATTTCCTTAGGATAAAACAGTACTAAAACAATGGATTAACTTTTGTCGTCGGGCAGACAAAATCAATGTTAAAAATGCGTGCATTTGTGAAGTGTACTTCGCTCCAGAAGCCTTCGAAAGAAATTTGCAGTTTGAAATGGGTAATTATATCATTTCGATTACAATAATTTTACTTTTATAACCAAACACTCTTGTAGGTTTAAGTTCGCGGAATCCAACGAAGTTGCTACCTAGCGCTTTTCCCACGTTAACCACTGCTCCTGCAGAGGCTAATGAACGGCAGAAAAGGCTGGAGTCTCGTTTAAAAGGCAGTCTTCACAATCACCCTGACAGGTAGGAGTTCAAGTATAGGCTGCGTTCCTATATACTTGGTCACAACGAAGGAGTGATTACAGATAAAGGAAATGTTGAAGTCGACAACACCCCAAATTTGGAAGGGAATTACTTATCTCTAACCGGTAATTATCAAAATATTAAAAGTACATAGTATTATGTATGGAGGATGGGGTCATGTGTAGAAGTTCACGCAAGTGAGGAATGTCCTCTGATCGCCATTCACTTGGGAGTGGCCAGAAACGATTCTTTGACACATGGCTCAAGCAGCTCACGACGTCCGGCCATTGACCAAGTATACTCTGGGTAGCCTAAGAACGTCCGTTCGAAGACGAGCTAAAGTGAGAAGGCGTAACATCCCCTACGTACGGTTTTGTGCTGGGTTTGGGACCCGCCACGTAAAAAACTCTACCAATGAAAAACTACCAACTGCCTCGGATGAGAAACCCCCCTTTTGAGGACGACCATGGCAAACGAAATAAAGACTACGATATTAGGGCATGCACCTGGAAAAATAAAATATCTCCTGTCATCAAACAAACAGTCGTCGCATTCGCGACTTGGCTCTCACGTCACTGTTGACAGTCCTAACTTTGAAGTTGTAGATAATTTCGTCTACCTTGGAACCAGCGTAAACACCACCAACAATGTCAGCCTAGAAATCCAACGCAGGATAACTCTTGCCAACAGGTGCTACTTCGGACTGAGTAGGAAATTGAAAAGTAAAGTTGTCTCTCGACGAACAAAAACCAAACTCTATATGTCGCTCATAATTTCCGTACTGCTATATGGTGCAGAGGCTTGAACGATGACATCAACTGACGAGTCGACGTTGCGAGTTTTCGAGAGAAAGGTTCTGCGAAATATTTATGGTCCTTTGCGTATTGGCCACGGCGAACATCGCATTCGATGGAACGATGAGCTGTACGAGATATACGACGACATTGACATAGTTCAGCGAATGAAAAGACAGCGGCTACGCTGGCAAGGTCATGATTTCCGGATGGACGAAAACACTCCGCTCGGAAAGTATTCGACGTCGTACCCGCCGGGGGAAGCAGAGGAAGAGGGAGACCTCCACTCCGTTGGAAGGACCTGGCCACGCTTGGAATATCCAATTGGCGCCACGTAGCGAAAAGCAGTTGTTATTTCGCTAAAATCGCGTAAGTGTACATATATAGTTGAAAACAAACATAGCAAAGGAACAAAATTAAATAATACAATGAAATGAAAATGAAGGTAAATGTTCACTATAAAATATTCACTTATGTTGATGTTAACTTTTGATGATATTCATTTTTTTGTATGCCTGCAATACAAAATTGCTTCTTATTGGAAAGAAAAACAAACAACTGAAAATCAGCTGATTTAACGTTGGTCAACACTGACGTAGATGCGCAGAACGAACGAAATTTGAACTCGTCATTGCGCAATCTTTGTTTCTATCATTCATGGTGCGTATGTAATATGTATATGAACGGGTAAAGTGCAACACGGAATATGGCAATAACAAATTTTGCAAATACTTTGTGCTTAATACCGGTTAAGCAAAAGATTTTCTTTGAATAGAATATTAATTTTGTTTTTGTTTCACTATGCCGTTTTGTTCCGACTAGCACTAATAAATTTATATTTTAACCCTGAGAGACCAACAGTCTGATACACTTAGTCGAGACCAATGGTGCTTGGCTAGGCCTAGGCTAGTTTAATTACATTTGTATGGACGCTCATATATGTACAATATAGATACATTTTTGAAATTTCTTACCTCTCGATTTGGTTGAAATCAAAATGACTGCCTTGTTCAGGCTTGGCGTGGCAATAGCGTTCACAAAAAATGTAACATTTTGAGAAAAATTACATTTTTTCTTAACCTTTAAAACGCTCTAGCGCTAAAGTATTTGACCTAGGTGGGTCAAATAAATTTCACCGGTTAGGTAATTTCAAGAGCTTTCAGGAAATGTATAATTCGCCCCACCGGGGGCTTGGCAATAGGCGAAAATGGGTTTTCACCATATCCCCCCTTTGTTTTACTACAGTTTTGAGGGTATAAGGCCGGGGGAGATCAAAACCATTTTGCGAGTTAGTTCACCCCTGGGGCTTTCAGGAAAGCGCTCAACCTCCCCTCTATCCCTACCAGGGGCGTGGCAATAGCTTTCACAAAAAATGTAACATTTTGAGAAAAATTACATTTTTCTTAACCTTTAAAACGCTCTAGCGGCTAAAGTATTTGACCTAGATAAACATACAAACCAATTTGGACATGTAACGAACATGAAAACAGATAAATCTACCGTGCGAAGTGATAGAAACATACAAAAGTTCATATATTTTCATACAAAATATATGAGGTCTAGCCAAGCACCATTTGTGCACTAAGGTGTAATATAATAATATCCTTTTTTCGTCCTTTTCGATACGATATCCATGCATTTTTTTCTGAATTCTATAGACAATAAAATTTTAGGAAGCTACCTGGAAGCGCAAGTCGTTTGCTTACTCTAAATATATTTAAATAACATTTAAAAACAAAATATGCCTGGCCAGACCCGAGGGTCTCGATGAGGGTTAAATAAATTTGGGGTTGAGTACTTACAATTTTTTCCACGTATGTGTTTGCTGATAAAGTGGTTGTTGGGTGGGTGAATATATGTGTATATTTTTGATGATCCGAAGTGTGGCTGATTGGGTTGTTGAATTTATGTAAATCCTGATAATCCAAAAGATGACTAATTGGGTGGGTTTATTTTATCGGGCACTCGATCTGGCTCGAAGGACCAAAATGCCGGGATGTCGACGTTGCGTTTGCCGGTGTGCCAAATAAAACAAAATTATTAGGATTTCAAAAACCATACAAATTTGTATATTTGAGGGTATAGCGAACAAGTGTGATATAAAATATGTGGGTTAATTGTATATACAATTGTGTAGTTAATATTTAATGGTATACATATATTTAAATGTAACCTGAGGTGTTTTTTTACTCCCGCGCTGAGACCTTTGATTCTGCTGCTGTTGTTATTGTTGTTGCTCCTGATACTGCTACTGTTGTTTTCCGGGCTGTTCGATACCAAACGAGGTTTCCGACCAGGCGACTCCCTATCGTGCGACTTCTTCAATCTGCTGCTGGAGAAAATAATTCGAACTGCAGAACTTAATCGAGCAGGTACAATCTTTTATAAGAGTGTATAGCTGCTGGCGTATACCGATGATATTGATGTCATCGGCCTCAACACCCGCGCCGTTAGTTCTGCTTTCTCCAGACTGGATAAGGAAGCAAAGCAAATAGGTCTGGCAGTGAACGAGGGCAAGACGAAATATCTCCTGTCATCAAACAAACAGTCGTCGCTTTCGCAACTTGGCTCTCACGTCACTGTTGACAGTCATAACTTCGAAGTTGAAGATAATTTTATCTATCTTGGAGGATAACTCTTGCCATCAGGTGCTCCTTCGGACTAAGTAGGCAATTGAGAAGTAAAGTCCTCTCTCGACGAACAAAAACAAAATCTATGAGTCACTCATAATTCTCGTCCTGCTATATGGTGTAGAGGCTTGGAGTTAGGAGGGCACAATAGATCCTAGGTCGCGGTGCAATCCTCGTTTATTTATCTATTCTAATCTAATACCTGCGTTATAACTCTGTTTATATAACTTGTAATAATGTGTATATTTACGTTAAAATGACAAGACAATTATCTGTTAAAGCTTTAAGCAATCTGTTTTAACAACTCGTATTTATAAAATTATTATTATATTGATTAAATATGTTTTTACAATTAAATAAAATCAAGTAATATTAAAATACTGAATTTTCTTTAAAAGAATTGAAATTGGTTGTGATAAAAAATAGGTAACAAACACGCTAACATGTTTATGTGATAAAGCTAACAAAATAATATTGTTACAAAAGTAGTATTAAGTTTGGTACCACGTGTATTTGTATTGCTAAATGCATCCTTTGTTATAAACATTGGGCGCGACGGTTGTCTGTTTGTCTACTTATAACATGAACAACAGCTGCATGTATATGGAATGCATAGCATCATTATATGTGTTTGTCTTGCTACATATATGCAGTCCTTATTATAAACATTGGGCGCCGCGGTTGTCTGTTTGTCTACTTATAACATGAACAACAGCTGCATGTACATGTAATGCATAGCATCGTTATATGTGTCTGTTTTGCTTTATGCATTCCTTATTGTAAACATTGGGCGCCGTGGTTGTCTGTTTGTCTACATAAACATTAACTGTATATGTTTTAGAAGGACGCGTTGGCATCAGCGTAGAGTGCGTGGCTATATAAGCCGTGGCAGCGCCAACGTAACCAACCAGTGTTAAGAGTAAACTGCTATAGTGAATAAAGAGATTTTGTTTGATATAAACGGTTTTCTGTTTGGTTTTATTTGTCAATCCATGATACGAACTTAGAAAAGGAAATTCGCAACAATTGGTGTCAGAAGTGGGATTGTCAAATAATCCAAATTCAAGATGGTTAAATTCGGGGAATTGAGAATTCAGCAGTTAAAAAAGGAACTGGAGGAGCGTAATTTGCCGATACGCGGACAAAAGGCGGATCTGCAGGCACGATTACGTGAAACAATGGAAGCGGATGGAATTAATGTGGACGAATTCGAATTTGATGGCCCAGAAACTTCTACAAAGGTAGAAGAAAAAGTAGAAGAACAACGAACATCATCAAGTGTAGACATGAACATGCTGTTAGTGGCTATTAAGCAAATGGCAAAAAATGCAGTGCAAACAGAAAATCGTCTGGCACGGCAAATGACACAAATAGCTGAAAATACATCACAGTTAAGAGTTTCGCCTTACACAACAAATGACTGAAAATAATACGCAGTTAAAAAATCGTTTGGTACAACAGATTACAGAAAATACTACACAAGTACAAAAACAAGTGTAAAAGAAATTTTCAAAATTTGAAGACGAATTAAGCACGTTAAACAATGACGAAGAAAATTTAAAATCCGAAGTTCTTCAATTGAGTAATCGTATGCGAGAACTGCAACTGCATGGCCCTGCACCATCAACAAATAATCCAAGATTGAAGGCACCCACATTCGATGGAAGTATTCCATTTCAAATTTTCAAACTGCAGTTTGAAAAGACAGCAGTGGCCAATAACTGGAATGCAGCGGACAAAGTGGCGTTCTTGTTTGTATCATTGAAAGGACCTGCGGCAGAAATCCTTCAGACTATTCCAGATTGTGAACGGGACAACTATGAGGCATTGATGAGTGCGGTAGAAAGACAATATAGTAGTGAGCACCGGAAACAAATATACCAGATCGAACTGCAAAATATGGGTCAGAAGATGAACGAGTCATTGCAAGAGTTCGCAACTGAAATAGAACGACGGGCTCATTTGGCAAATGCAGATGCACCTGTGGATTACATTGAGAGGGTAAAAATTCAAAGTTTCATAAATGGAATTCGTGATGTGGACACCAAACGCGCCACATATGCATTGCCAAAAAGATCGTTTGCTGAAACGGTTTCGCACGCCCTCACACAGGAAACAGCTTCTTTACTAAGTAAACCAGCACACAAAGTACAAAGAGTTGAAATGGAACAACCGGCGCTGATGGAAGAAATATTGAAGACTCTGAAGACAATTGCTGCACCGCGAGTAAATACAACAGGCAGATGTTTCAACTGTGGAAAAGCGGGTCACTTTGCCCGAAATTGCAATATAAAAGTAAACCCATCAAAATGGAAACAACCAACAGATAACGAGGACAGAGTATCCACTTCTCACAAGTCGTTAAACTAAAACGGAACAGTTCAAAGTTCACAACTATTTCGAGCGACTGATGGAACATGTGTTAAAAGGACTCAACTGGAAGACATGTTTGGTGTATCTTGATGGCATTATCATCATGGGAAAAAGGTTTGATGATCATCTGAAAAATCTAGAGGAAGTCTTTCAGCGAATAGCATCAGCCGGATTACGCTTGAATCCCAAAAAGTGTTCATTATTGAAGAAGCAGGTCTCATATCTCGGACATAAAGTGTCAACAGAGGGGATTCACACCGAGGAGGGAAAAATAAAAGCAGTTAAAGATTGGCCTCGACCCACCAACATACATGAACTCCGCAGCTTCCTCGGCTTATGCACGTATTACCGCCGTTTTGTACCTGGATTTGTGAACGTGGCTAGAAGTTTATTTGATTTAACAAAGAAGAATCGCCCGTTTGTATGGCAGTTGGAACAAGAAAAACCGTTTGAGCAGCTTAAAGAACTACTTTGTACGGCGCCGATGTTAGCTTATCCAATACCTGGAAAGAAATTCATCCTGGATACAGATGCGAGCGGTTATGGAATTGGAGGTGTCCTGTCTAAGCTCATCGACGGGCAAGAAAGAGTAATTGGGTATTACAGCAGAGTGCTCGGGAAACCAGAGAAAAACTACTGTGTGACGTGAAAAGAACTACGAGCTGTGGTGGAATGTGTAAAACATTTCCACAAGTATTTGTATGGGCAACGATTCTTGCTAAGGACTGATCATGCAGCATTAAAATGGTTATTACAGTTTAAGAATCTGGAAGGCCAGATTGCACGATGGATCGAAAGATTACAGAATTACGACTTCGAAACAGAACACCGAAAGGGGATTCACCACAAAAATGCGGATGCAGTATCACGTCGACCTTGTCCGCTGGAATGCAAACATTGCTCCAAATCAGAAGGAAAAGAAGGTATAATCGACGTGCAATTGCTGAATATGGAACCTGAAGATGATTGGACTCCTCACCGCATCAGAACCAATCAGCTGGAGGACCCTGATCTTGCAAAGCTGATAATAGCCAAAGAAAATGGAGTACGACCACCAAAAGAACAAATAAGTAGCGAGAGTCCAACTGCAAAAGTATATTGGGCCCAATGGAGCAGCATAAACCTCGTTAATGGATACCTTCATCGTACCTGGGAAAGCGAAGTTGGCAAACAGTCTCGTCTGCTGATCATTGTACCGAAGTCCATGATCCCGAAAGTATTGAAAGAATATCACGATGGACCTAGTGGAGGGCACCTTGGAATTACAAAAACAGATTCATTAGCAGAATGGATAAGTAATTGTGTAAAGTGCAAGGCAGCTAAAGGTCCTAAAGTCAAAAGTCGCGGTAGGCTGCAACAGTACAACGTGGGATCACCATTTGAACTAGTCGCAATGGATGTTGCAGGTCCGTTCCCAACTAGTACGGCCAGAAACAAATATCTACTGGTTGACATGGACTCTTTCAGCAAATGGTCAGAAGTGTTTGCCTTACCAAACCAAGAAGCGAAGACAGTAGCCGAAGCGTTTGTAGAAAATTGGATAACGATGTTCGGAGTGCCCGTCGAATTACACTCAGATCAAGGCAGGAATTTCGAATCTTCCATTTTCCAAGAAGTCTGTACATTATTAGGCATCCACAAGACATGGACAACAGCGTTACATCCATAATCAGATGGGATGGTAGAGAGATTCAACCGAACGCTCGAAGAACGGCTATGTTCGTAAATGCATCATGACTTGCAGCATAAGCAACAGTAGCAACACTGCAAGTTTGACGTTTGATACTTCTTATACAATTTTTGACAATTTGCAGATACATTTGTTTGCATTTTTGAACGCGTATAGTACTAAAATGGAATTTTTGCTGAATCTAACACTAGACGAAATTTGTGAGCAAAGAAATGATAGATTTTCTTTAAATTTAAGAAAAAGAGGGGTATTGAAGTCAAAAAGAAAAATTTGTAGGTACAAATGTTTGTCTTTAAAAAGAAAAATACCTAAAAACAAATCATTTATTAAAACAATAAAGTCGTTTCCCGAGGACATATTCAACCGTACTCTCAGCAATAACTGCGTCTCCGCATTACTGAGATTTTCACTAAAAATTTAAAAATAATAATTTATACAATTATTATTAACATAATTTAACTAAATTCCAATACAAAAATTAAAATAAAACAGTTTTGCACTTACTTTCCGTCAGACATCGTAGTTAAATGCAGTAAACAATTTTTTGATAGAAATTATGTATGACAGTTGATAGAAGTGTCGCTTTTTTGAACGCTTGATTATTGCAGTGTTGCAATATTGCATTTCTGAACGTTCTGTTTGTTATGCAATCGTCATGATGCGCGTCATGATGCATTTACGAACATAGCCAACATCTGTGGAAAATCGTTGATAAAGATCAACGGAATTGGGACAAGTGCATCCAGATGTTCCTGCTGGCGTATTATTCAGCGAAGCACGAGACAACTGGTTACACGCAAGCTCCCTGCTGATCTTAAGTTTGGAATGAATCCCGCAGCTGTAAGAAATGATGGATATTATTGCTCTGCCTTAAAGGAAAATATGAATGAATTGCATCTAATGGTAAGGCAGCACACGCATTTGATGAGCAATAAGATGAAGGACTGGTTCGATCAAGCGGCAAATTCAAAAGGTTTTGAAGAAGGTGATCTGGTCCTGTTGTACAATCCACTTCGAAAAAAAGGCTTGCCCCCGAAATTGCAAACAGCCTGGGAAGGGCCCTATATGGTGATGAAACGACTTAATGACGTGGTATACCGCATACAAAGAAATGGAAAAGCACGATGTAAAATGAAAGTAGTACATTTGGAGAGGCTCGCCCCATTTGGTTCAAGAGGATTTGTGCCTAATCGGGACGATTAGGCTTAAGTGGAAGACAGTGTCACAAAAGTAGTATTAAGTCTGGTACCACGTGTATTTCTATTGCTAAATGCATCCCTTGTTATAAACATTGGGCGCCGCGGTTGTCTGTTTGTCTGCTTATAACTTGAACAACAGGTGCATGTATATGGAATGCATAGCATCATTATTTGTGTTTGTCTTGCTTCAATGCAGTCCTTATTATAAACATTGGGCGCCACGGTTGTCTGTTTGTCTACTTATAACATGAACAACAGCTGCATGTATATGGAATGCATAACATCGTTATATGTGTTTGTTTTGCTATATGCATTCCTTATTGTAAACATTGGGCGCCGCGGTTGTCTGTTTGGCTACATAAACATTAACTGTATATGGAACGTATAGCATTATGTTCTTATAATTGCCAGACGCAATATTTTAGAAGGACACGTTGGCATCAGCGTAGAGTGCGTGGCTATATAAGCCGTGGCAGCGCCAACGTAACCAACCAGTGTTAAGAGTAAACTGCTATAGTGAATAAAGATATTTTGTTTGAATTAAACGGTTTTTTTTGGTTTTATTTGTCAATCCATGATACGAACCTAGAAAAGTAAATTCACAACAATATAATAACATTAACAGAAATTTGGGTGCCAAATACTTTTGTTATGTAAACGACATGGGTAACCTATGCGCTAAAAAAAGTATTTGTTACCCTTCTTAAGAGATTTGATAACCAATGTATATCATTCTGTTAAACAAACAAAGTACGCATATAAGGGTAATTTAGAACAAGACAGCAAGCCATATTTGCAATTTGCTGGAGCGAGGAAGCCACTGAACATCAAATGGCGTTTGTTTACATTTTTCCCACGCTCTGAACAAAACTAACAAACAGTTTACCGTATGCAACAGAGAAGTGATATCACTTGAGATAATGAAAGAGAGTAGGTCTATCTTAACTTTTAACAAAAATATGTATAGTTTAAAGTTCATTAATTTGTCGGAGGACAACTATTGTTAATTAATTTCGTCAGCTTCTATATTTTTATCCACTAATAATGTAGCCCGATTATTGAGCCAGTTATGACCTAAACAATTAATTTTTACTTTCAAGAATATACTCTTCCTTAATCAAGTTTTTTTCGTGATGCAGTTTGTATTCGGATGCAGTTCTATTATACCATTCCCAATTTATAGAAATTGTAATATATCTCAAACTGGATAATTTTGCAAATGCCTTAGGATACGTGAGGAATGACAATCCCCGACAGTGGTAAGACAGCATCACCGAAAACTTCATCGTTGCCGTTTAAATCTTGCATTGTTCTGCACTCATCTCAAATTGTAATTGAACTTGTTTGGATTTGATGACTGCAAGGAATATGTTCACTACAGACTCAATCAAGTGAGCATTGGCCTCTTTCTCGAAGTCACCAGGGGCGGACTACTCACTGGCCAAATTATTCAGACCGATTAGTCTCACATCCTTCATGCTAAAAGGCATGAAGAAGATTGTAGACAACCATATGAGATCGAAGACGCAGATAATCACACCCCTATATGCCAGTCTGCGTACAGAGGAGGTATGCCCACTAACCCTGCTCTGTACCAACTCACGGCTGAACTCCAGAAATCGCTGGCTAATAGCGAGGTTGCGATATGCGCCTTTCTTTACATCGAAGATCGCGGGGCTGCAAGCCAGGTATCATCAGATGGCTGTTTACCATGATCTTAAGACCTATTGCGACATATGGAACGCTTGATTGGCATATAAAGCAACGCAGTTTTTGGTAGGCCTTCAACTATCAAACTGCAAAGGCTAGCCTGTGTCTGGGCTTCAGAGGCAATACGCACCTGCCCCACTGCAGCACTTGAAGTCATCCTGGAGCTCACACCGCTGCATCTACTGATCAAACAGGGCTTCTAAGACTAGGGGAATACAGATCTCAATCTCCACCGCAACTATCGCAAGCTGCGTATCGCTATACTTAGCGATAGTCAAGAGACACTAAAGTCGATGTGAGCGTATACGGTTAAATCGCTTTTAGTGGAGGAGTGTATAGAAACCGGGTACACCTAATCTGGATGTCGGAGCATAAAGGAGTAGCCAAAAATGAACCTACCGACGAACTAGCTCACTCTGCGGCAGCGTAAAAAATTATGGTGCCGGACCCATGCATAGCAGTGCGGCTGATTTTGGGACGGTACAACATCGCCAGCTTTGAGGAAAGGATCAACCTCCCCCGAGACAAATTTCGCCTCCTTGTCGCGCTCTATACAGGGCAATGCAGGCTCTGGAAACACGTGTCCAACATGGGCATAGTCTCTTGCGCAAACTGACGGTTCTGCGACATGGAACAGGAAACCCCAGAACACCTGGTTATGGATTTTCCAGCAATTTGCAGAAGCAGGCTCAAGGCCTAGGTTCCATCTACGTGGACAGGGATCACATCACCTTAGTCGCGCCCAGTAGGCAACTGGAATTGTTCACGATGCTGGGCCTTGCTGACCATATGTGATGTAGGGGAGGTCACGATAGACCGTAGGTCGCAGTGCAAAACATCAATTTTACTATCTATCTATCTAGTCTACATGACGGATTATTAGTTCGATTCCTCACATGAACATAACATACGCAGACTGTAGGATTTTAAGAAATAAGAATAGCGAGTGAAAAATAAATTAAAATTTTTAATCCAGTTCTCGTTAACAATAGGCCTTCATTTTATTTACTTCAACTTGAATTGTAAATCCACTCGTTTGCCCTACACAAAACCAACAACCCATACGTCCAACGACACAGTGAAAATAAACGAATAAAAATTTAATTAAGTTTGAAAGGAGCATAAAGTTCTATTAATGTAAAATAAAATGGCACAATCAAAAATCGCTGCATCCCAATTTGTAATGCTTAACGAAAACAACCTTAGCGAGGCTGGGAACTAGCTTAAGGGTATTTTCCCATATAAGGGAGACCCAGCAGCACTTTTCACATACATCAAAAGTGGACTACCTTTTGACACTCTATGTGATGACTACAATATATTCTGCTGGCAAATTCCATAATTTTTATGAACAAGAGTACTTCGACTACAATCAATAGTAGAACATTGAGCAACAGTGAAGTAACACCCGCAAAAAATCAAAATAACTCTGAATTTTACAGAAAATATTTCGTTACCAGTCTTGGACAACATCCCCTTCCAGCCAACCGTGATAAAAAAACTTGTAAAACAATAAATTTTCAAATCCGCAAAACTAGTGAAGAAACTGGTGAACCCAATATAGGCGCTGTGCAGATTCTAACGACTTTCCCCCTTACTCGTACGTATACGTATGATCAGTTGCGCTCAGTCATATCTTCTTTTTATTTATTGGCGTAGACACCGATTACGCGATTAGGTTAACAACAGCGCGCCAGTCATTTCTTCTTTTCGCTACATGGCGCCAATTGGATATTCCAAGCGAAGTCAGGTCCTTCCCTACCTGGTGCTTCCAATGGAAAGGAGGTCTTCCTCTTCTTCTGCTTCCCCCGGCGGGGAAGCGCTGAGCTATGTCAATGTCGTCGTATATCTCATACAGCTCAACGTTCCATCGACCGCGATATTCGCCGTGGTCAACACGCAAAGGACCATAAATCTTTATCAGAGCTTTTCTCTCGAAAACTCGCAACGTGGACTCATCAGTTGTTGTCATCGGTCAAGCCTCTGAACGATATAGCAGGACGGAAATTATGAGTGACTTATAGAATTTGGTTTTTGTTCATCGAGAGAGGACTTTGCTTCTCAATTGCCTACTCAGTCCGAAGTAGCACCTGTTGGCAAAAGTTATCCTGCGTTGGATTTCCAGGCTGACATTGTTGGTGGTGTTTACGTTGGTTCCAAGATAGACGAAACTATCTACAACTTCGAAATTATGACTGTCAACAGTGACGGATTCGTTAGTTGACTGTCGACGCGGATAGACGTGCGTGCGCATCGTTGTGATATTCAAAGTGTTTTTAATACGCTTTTATTAGCTTCACTTGTATGTATGTATGTATGTTTGTAACTTTTTTAAGTGGTGCTGAAACCTAGAATATTTGAGCGACACTGTAGGAAGGCGATAGTAAGTTTAAGCACCTCACCAAAAAGATGCGCTTAAAAGTATGCAACATCTATATAAAACTACTTTTGGTGATATTTGAATAACATACTGAGTTTGGCGTCGACCGCAGAGAATGTAGAATATAGAGAATGTTCACCGCGTTGCCAAATTTACGATATTTCATTTTTCTTTTCTTTTCTATTAGTGGATTTCACCACAAAATCAGAGGTACTCTTTTCTATAAGCGGATTTCACCAATATTTAGCAGGAGCGTCGAAAATAGCAGAATTGAGCATTTTCAGTGTTAAATGAGAAAAATGATGCTAATTTCAATGTACGCGGCTAAATGAGTTAAGCTTCCCGTCCTCACGCGCCACTTCACCAAGCAACACTGGCACATACACCACACCTGAAGACAGCAGTTTCCCCACACACCACACATCCGTTGGAAGCAGCAGAAAACACCACACACACACCAATACACGCAGCTGCTAATCCACCACCACCCAACGAGCAAAAAGCTTCGTCCTGGAAGGGAACCGCCACTTCGATCACGAATTTCGATTAGAAAACATCGGCGGACGTTCTACCTCTTTCGTTTTCCGCAAGCAGCTCAACCTTCCTTTTTTTGGCATTTTCTCCGTCTTGTGGTCGGCAGCTCAATCATCCTGTTACATCTGGTGATCTTCGGCGCGCAGCAGTAATTTATATTTCATAAATCTACAACCTCCACTGGTATCCGACCGACGAGGGAGTACATTCAGTTCATTTTTTTACAAACATACATACACTGTCCAGCCTCCACTGGTATCCGACCAGGGAGAGTTTTATTATAACCTCTATCAATAAAATTGTAATCTCCTTTAATTGAAAAATTGTGTTCTGAAACCTTCTTTCCGGAGTAAGGGAAAACGTAAGTGGTTATTTATATAATACGCTTACAGATTCGCATATTTACAATGCGCAAACGGCTATGGATATCATTTATATATCTATATTCTCCATATATTTGATAACAAAGCTCATTAGTATGTATGTATGTATATGCAATTTGACCTATTTAATGATAAATTCCATTAAATCTGTTGAAATGTATAATAAAGTGTAAAGTTTGTATTATTACTTAAACATTTAATTAATATAATTATAATTAATACAGGTTTATTAAGTTATATATTTATATATGTATGTATTTATTTGCTTTGGGCATTAGAAGTTTTGATAACATCTTAAAAGACACTGTCATATGCATATAAATATGTGTACATGCAAACAGATTTTGAAAAACCGTACGCATAAAGTTCACATATTCACATACATATGTATGTAATTTTGTGTTCATGTAAACAAATTTGAAAGAATCATTCGCATAATGTTTGTAAATTTGTCTACACACAACTTTATGTGTAAATATATACACCCATTGTTTCATACAAAAACTCCTTTGTCACGGACAACCAATGGCCGAACTTCACGTTTTGTCAAAAAGTCAATGTGTTGTTGGTAGAAAATACGAGCTGTACCAAAAAAAATCAAACGATTGTCACCGCTTTCCTTGCCGCTGTACAGCTTCGCCTACAAACCAGCGTAAATATGTATGTTTGTGTGTGAGCTTGCATACATAACGACGCAGCTGCGTAAAAATATTTCAAAATTACAAAATATTTTTCACATTCCTTGACAAATACAGTCAATCCCTGTTATGTGCCACAATCAAAGATACCGAAATTTTTGGTTTGTTAAAAATAAAAATGTAATACGGCACATAAGCGACTGCGGATACTTAAAGGAGTCGTACTTAAAACAATAATTTCTATGTATTTCAAAAAAACAAACCGTGAGATGCAGCAAGATATAATATAGGCTGTTAAGAGTGATGAGGGAGGAATTTGATTTGCATTCAAGCGGAGTACTACTTAAGCGGGATTGACTGTACACAAAAATCAGAAGAATATTGAATATTTTCTTTGAAATATTTATAGACTTGAAATTTGACAAATAAACTATGTTGTCTATTTTATTCTAATATTTTTTAATACTTATATTTGCGGGGTTGTCACATTTTCCTTCTCATGCATTTTAGAAATATATTCAATTTATGAATTTTAGCTTTTGAAATCGTTGCGAAAAGACGCTTGTTGGCAGGACATGCTCAGGGAGATGTAATGGCGTCTGCTTTTATGAATGAATCGAATATGCTTTTTGAAAGTACGTATGCGTTCATGAATGAAAATTTTGTTGTTGGGTAATTTACTATAAATTTTGACGTCGGCAATTTGGCTGCCATATTGGTTTCTGATGCTTTTTCAAACGATTGTTGTTTTTGTAGAACAATATTTGTAATTTTTGCGGGTGACATATCCACATGTGAACGCATGTAAGTATGTATGTTGTGTATGCATTGTTTGTGTGGGAATGTCATACGCACATATTTACATGTGTATTCCAGAATGTTTGTATTTTTTGATTTACATACATACGTACGCATATATTATTTGTGTGAAAATGTCATACGCACATACTTACATATGTTTGTACGTAAATATAGAGAAGCGCGTGCTTTTTATATTTCTGATAAATGATAATATCTTGATTTGAAATTGATTTGTACTTGCATACATACATGTGTACATATCTGCAGGATAGATGCGTATGAAAGTTTTAAATGATAAGAGGTATGATTTACATACATACTTACATATATTATTATTGTACTATATTTTGTTTTTAGGATATTACGATAATATATCATGTATATAGCATATATGTATGAATGTATAAGTAAATGTATATGAAATTATATTATATTATCAAAGATAAGAAATATTTAAAAAGTAGCTTTTATTTGGACATTAACTGCAAACATTACCATGAAAATAGCATAATTAAATAATAATGTTATCAATTTAGCATGAATTCACAAAAATTCGCAAAATGATATTCATATCAATTGATATGATTGCATGTAAACGTATAAAAATATAAGCAAAAGAGCAACATACGTCTGGAATAGCAATGTATATTTCTGAGCATAATTTTCATTCAATACTCAGCTCTGTCCACTCATTTCTGTTAACGTTTCCCCTGCCGAGCCAAAAGTGGTGAAATCCACTAATAGGATTTTGTTAGCTCTTGACAGTTCACACGCTTCAAGATTCAAGGTTGTACCAGAGAACGTATATTTATAAATATACGATATATATGTTATAAATATACGTTCTCTGGTCGTACAGTAGATCATGCAGTAATTTATCTGGGCTCTCGACTGTTTGCTGCTGGACAAGCTTATGTAGCACTTAGTCGTTGTAGATCTTTGGACGGTGCTCGAATCAAAGAACTAGACTGTTCAAAGTTGACAGGTAAAACCCCATGTAACATTGAAGCTTTAGAAGAAATGATTCGATTAAGAAGTAATAATTCGTAAAGTCGTGAATAGAACTTGGTCGCAAATAATATAACAATAAGTCAATGAAAGGTTACGAGTATATATTAAATGCTGCCTAATTATCGATTTACTTAACCCATACTACATGTCATAGTTCATATTTTAACTAAATTGGGGTTTCTCACATCAAACTAAAAAATTAAAAATAAACGTAGTTTAAAAAAACTAAAAAACACGCTTTTAAAACATATCAAACTAAAAAGTGAAAAATAATTCCTGCATTATTTTGAGAAAAGCGTGGGGTGCTTGGTCATATATCGAGCATTCCACGCTTTTCTCACAAATGTGTAGTAGCAATTACACAATTGTTAGAATTAAATGCAATAAATAATCAGAGGTCAATAAGACAACGTATTGAAAAAGATTTAAAGTATGTAAATTCTTTTGAGGGTAATGCCGGCCAATTGCCAGCATTCATTGAGGCAATAGATAGGATTCTGAGGGATTATTTAAACCAGGAACAAGAAGTTTTTAGAGTAGTGGATGATTTAAAAATAAGCGGGAAAGCAAAAAATTATTTGCACCTTGCCCCACCAGCTAGTTGGGAAGATTGCAAAATAAAACTTAAACAACATTTTAAGCCAAGAAAAGATCAGATGACTATAACTAGAGAAATAAATACATTACGAGTAGGTAGCATGAGTGAGTTAAGCAGGAGAATCAATGAAATAATTGATGCTATAACTGAATTTGGAGCTCTGGATGAAAACGGTGAGGCAATGAAGGAAATTTTTTTCAGGTATGCTTATTCAACGTATTAAGCAAATCACATCGGGGACTTGTGCTTATGCAATAAGGAACTCAATTTCATTGACTCAGTTATCAGGAATTATATACAGTTTCATAGGGCTAGACGCTGGAAATTTAAATCCTATATTTTTAACAAGAAACAGAAATTCAAACCAATTTGATCAGAAGGCAAGAAATTTTAATAGTAACCAAAATCAAAATAATCAAAGAATAAACAACTTTAGGAGACAAAACATTGGCGATCAAAACAATGATCGTTATTATGCACAAAATAATTCGGGACGATACTCGCAAAGAAATACTAACTTTTTCAGGGCAAAATAATTATCATCCAAATAATCCACAGAGACAAACTAATTATCGGACAGGAAATTCAGGCCAATATACAAATCAATATCGTAATAATAATATTAATAATAATAATAACGGCTATGGTAATTCAGCAAGACAAAATATACAGAACGGCACTCGACAAACAAGACGTTTAAATGGCCCAACACCCAAGGATGTTGATGCTGTGAGCAGGACAGAGGAAACGAATAACAACGAGGAATTTTTTACCAATTAGCCTCGGAAAATCAAAATAAAATATTGTTTTCACTTACTTTGTTTAACAAAAAATGGTGTGCATTGGTAGACCCAGGCTTTACTATTAGTATTATGAAAAAATCAAGCTTCGAACATTATAAGTTACCGGTTCTAGAAAAAAATAAAACAATAATTAGTACACTGAATGGTGATATAAGAGCGTCTAACGAAATGCTAGGATGAGATGGTTGAATATAGACTTTGAAAAACAGTACGATCTTTTATTAGGAAACAATTTTATATTTAATAATTTTAATATAATCGATATTGAAAACGAAGAAATTGAGCTTAGAAATTGTGTTAAAATTCCGTTTTATTCAAAAACTATCCAAGAGCAAGTACATGCATTGGAAGAAAGTAAAATGCAAAACATTCAACTGGATCATTTAAAATCAAATGAACGAAAGGAGGTTGAAAATTGCTAAATAAGTATAAAAAATTGATGTATAAAGAAGGCGATGCCTTGACAAACACAAAAACGGTGGTCCACGAAATAAGGACAACCACAAACCAGCAAATTAATTCAAAAATATGAAGGTTACCTCCGAAACATGAGGAAGAAGCGATAAGGCAAATTAGGGAGCTAGAAAAACAAGAAACGGAAAAGTAGGAGTAAATATAGTTCACCTATTATCGTAGTACCAAAAAAATGTGATAGTATGGGCAATAAAAAATTTCGTTTAGTAATCGATTACCGTAGACTAAATCAAATAACTGTCGATGATAAATATCCTTTGCCAAACATTGATGGAATCTTAGACAAGTTGGGCAAGGCGCAGTATTCAGCACTCTTGATCTAGCCAAAGGTTATCATCAAATTTTAGTGGATAAAAAGGATATTGAAAAGACAGCTTTTGTATCCCCGGTGGGATTATACGAATATATAAGAATGCCCTTCGGACTAAAAAATGCTCTAGCTACCTTTCAACGACTAATGAATGACATATTACGGGAATACATAAATAAGATATGTGTCGTTTATTTGGACGACGTATTAATCTTTTCAACGTCATTGGAAGAACATTTAAACTCCTTAGAGAAAATTTTTTCAAAGTTAAAGGAACATAATTTAAAAAGTTTTCTAAAGAGAGAAACAAAATTTTTGGGGCATACCTTAACAAAAGAAGGGATTAAGCCAAATCAGGACAAGATAGCAGCAATACAAAATTTGAAAATACCTAGAACCGAAAAACAATTAAAAAGTTTCTTGGGAGCCACTGGTTATTATAGAAAGTTCATTAGAGACTACTCAAAAATTGCTTATCCAATGATTAAATATTTAAAAAAGGGTTATAAAATAAATTCAAGAGATCCGCAGTACATAGCTAGTTTTGAAAATTTGAAATCACTAATATCATCACATCCAATTCTAAAATTTCCTGAATATGATAAGGAATTTACTATTACAACGGATGCAAGTGATTACGCAATAGGCGCAGTGCTTTCTCAACAAGGTTAGCCAGTGTGCTACATGAGCAGAACTTTAAATAACCATGAACAGAAATATGCTACAACAGATAAAGAATTTCCCAGCCATTATATATTCAATAACCTATTTCAGGCCGTACATATATGGCACAAAATTTAAAATTATAACTGATCATTGCCCGATAGTATTTTTGAATAATAAATATAAAGGAAGGGAGTTTTCACAACGGCACCAAAGGTGGCTACTCAAATTGCAAGAGTTTAATTATGAAATTGAATATCAGAAAGGGAAAAATAATGTAGTAGCAGATTTTTTAAGCCGAATTGAAATTTCTCCAAAAATCGACGAAAGTAATGACAAAGAATCCAGTTTAGACATGTTAGATACAATACATTCCGCAGAAGAGGAACTATTAGAACACTTCTTCATAAAAGAAGAAATTGTTAACAAATATAAGACCCAAATTATAATAACATATAGTCCCCAAGCTGTAGTTCAAATAATACATGGAAGGAAAGTAATTGAGATCAACCCTATTGATACGGAGAACATATTGAAAAATATTTTCCGAAGACATATTGACAAGGGCAAAATGGGTATTTTTCCGAAGTAGAGGAGACCGATTATCACAAAATTCAACTACTACTGATAAGCATGTTTTCTTGTAATAGCAAAGTGCAATTCATAAAATCTACAAAAAGGGCAACAGAAATTATACAAGAAGAAGATCTGCATAAACAAATTTCACTTTACCATAGTAATGAGTCAATGCATAGCGGAATAAACGAGACTTACAATACACTTAAGGATAAAATATTCTATCCAAAATTAAGGGAACATGTACAGTTAATTATAGGTAATTGCGAAAAATGCAAGCAAATTAAATATGACAGGAAACCGTTAAAGCCGAAGTTCAAATTAACAGAGACACTTTCAGATAAAAATGAAATAATACATGTGGACATTTTTCATTTTAAAAAGCAGTCATTTGTCACAGTAATTGATAAACTAACAAAATTTGCAGCAGCAAACAATATAATTGACAGAAATTGGAGGACAAAGAAGGCCATCATAATTGAACATTTTACGAAATTTGGGAAACCAAAGAAGATCATCATGGACAACGAATTCAGGGCCGAACAGTTAATTCAGTTCTTAAATACAGAAGGAATCGAAGTACACTTAACAAAACCAAACTCTCATACAGGTAATGCAGACATTGAGAGGCTACACTCAACCTTGTTAGAAAAACTAACAGGAATTGAGGATCCAAGTCTCTCAACAGAAATGAGGATTCAGATCGTTATAGATAACTATAATGATCGCTATCACTCAACCATAAAATGTACACCTAATAACGCAAGAAATAGTATTTATCCAACCATTTTAAAAAATACAATAGACCAGAAGAAACAACTCACCATACACAATAGAAATAGGTACAGAGAAGACTATATAGAACTGAGATCGACCGGACCGATAAAAAATTACAAAAGAGTACGGCATAAAGATCAACCGTAATACGAATTAATCCACTACAGAACGTTCATGCGACTAATATAAAAAGACCAATGAAATTGGCAAATATTGAAAACCCAAACGAGAGGGATGAAGATACATTTAGCTTAAGGGCATTTAATGGGGATAATAACACATAAAAAAAACAATAAAAAAAACCGTTATAAAATAATTTTATTTTTACAGATGCTGGGGATAATTGTGTTTTTTAGTAACTATGACATTGGTGGCAGCACTCTTACAAGTGACAACAATAGTTGAAGAAGCAGGATACACCATGATCCAACTCGACGAAGTAGAAATCGTTGACGAAGTAAATACGATACTACATATTAAACACCCGAAAGAGCTAACAAGTTTGGTGGAGGAAATGAAAGAAAACATAAGACAAGCAGACCTAAGTAACAAGGCACTTCTTTTTAACGAAATTAAAGTAATTAAAGCAAAAATTAGATCGATTACTCCCAAGGAAGAGGAAAGAAGAGAGGTTTAATTAATATAGGAGGGACAATGTATAAATGGTTGTTCGGGGTAATGGACGAGGAGGACCGACAGGATATGTATAATTTAGAAGTAATAGAGGGAAATTCGCACAATGCAATTACAAATATCAATAAGCAGATTATAATAAATGAGCATTTTAACGAGTCAATTAATTTAATGAAAACAATAGTAAAGAATGACAGGAGTAAAATATTAAAGGAAATAAATCAGATACAAAAGGAGGATAGAGAGCTAGCGAAATTGGTTCTTTACAATGATCAAATGAATAAATAAAGACATATAGAAGGGAAGATACATGAAGTTCAAAATAATATAGGCGCCGCTAAAAACAATTTAATACATCCGGGGATGTTAACTAAAGAAGAAATAGATAACTTTGACATAGATTTTTATAAACTGAAACTGGCCAAGGTAGGAGTAGAAGCTTTCAAAAATTAAGCACTTGTGTTCGTCATTCAAATACCAAAGAGTTTTTTTAAAGTATATGTAAAATTAATTATGCCTCTACCAAACAAACGAAAATTGCAAATAGTTAATGAGGATGAAAAAATTGTAACAATAAATAAAATACATTATAAATAAGAAGATAATACGTTATTAAGAAAACTAAAATTAAGTCGGAATTGTATTTTTTTCAACGCTTGTGAATTTAAATATAACAATACTACAATGATACAAGAAATAAGCGATGATACTTTGATCATCAAGAATGCAAAAAAATTTGAAACTTATACAAAATTGTGATGACAGAGATTTTGTACTGCAAAATAACTATATATTAAATTTTGAGAAATGTGAAATTAAAATTAATGAAGAAAAATTTAGTAACAACTAGACTAAATTTGTTGATAGACTGATACATCCTGTAAAAATTTTAAACCAAAGCTATGAGTCAAAAATAAAATTTGAAGATATTATACCAAATCATTTCAAGAACATTAAAGAAATAGAGGAACTAAAATATCATAAAAACGTACCCTATGGCAAAAGTGCCTCACTAATTATAACAATATTAATAAGTATAATTATTGTTACTATTTACTTATGTAACTTATAATAATTCAATAAAACTCAACTTTCGTTGTCCACGTTAATCTTTATTCTGCCTCTTTACAAAAGTTCTTCGCTCAACCAAACCATGCTCGAAGAAGTTTCACCAACGCTTTCCGCTAGACAATGCAACAATCTTTATTCGTCTCATGTATTTGTTGTAATCTGAAAGTGCTGTTGTCACGACTTAGATCAAGCGCGAGAGCAAGTTGCTTAGTGCGCATGTCCAATGACGAAATCACTCAAACTTAGTTCAACTAATACAAAAAGAGTGTTGTGTAATGAAGTTGAGCTTAAACAAAAAGTACGATCAAATAAGTGTTCACAGGTTAGCGAGTTTGTGCAAGCATTCTTAACTGCCTTCCTTCTCAAATTCGAAACGTCCCCGTTGCGGATATCCAATGTAAATGTTGGTTTGGGAGTTCGAATAATTATATTAAAAATTGTTGCTTGAAATTTCTAATTTGTTGCTAATGTAAATGCGTATCGCAATACATAGGACGCTGCTTTAATACGTGGTGGCCGTGGTCTCTGTTGGTGCGGAGGGTGAAAAGCTTCAATATCAACAAAAGTAACGCATTTGTAGTTTAAAGTTGAATGTAACAATAACATAATATCGTAACAAACATAATTGAACTCAAACTTAGTTTACAAAACATATGTACATATTTTAACTGATTTCTTAAATAAATAATAAATTTCCTATATTGTAAATAATCGAAATTGATAATGATGTGCTTTAATCTCTGACTAATTTTAAAAAGTTTGCCAATGTTATGTGCTTTTGCAGTAACGTAACTTTCAAAATTCGTGGGGAAAGTTCAACATTTATCGCAAGTTACTTTCATGGATTTTTTTTCCATCGATCAAAACCGTGGTGCCTAGATCTTCTTCAACAACTTTTTCGACAAATATCTTATTAAATTTATTTCCTAGACGCCTGTTCCTTCTCAAAAACACCTTCTCTCCAGGTTCATAAGTTCTCATTTTTTTATTGTTATTAAGCCTATTTAATACTTTTTCCTGCTCTTGACACAATCTCTCGCGGATTGTTTTTAAATTTTCATTCGAACAATTTTGAAAAATGTCGATAGGTTTAGCATTTGTCGAAGAGTGTATGCTGTTGTTGTATTTATGAGTAGCTAATAGAACAAGATCAATGGTCTCGCTTAGCTGTTGTTGTTCTTTAATGCAGCGAGCTATTTCCATTAAAGTTGAATGGAACCTCTCAACCTGCCCATTACTCTGACTATGCAATGTTGGAATGAAAAATTGTTCAATCGAAAAGTTGTCTCGAAGCAAGGTTTTAATTGTCATCGAATGAAAGGCCTTTTCATTGTCCGAAACAATAGTTTTCGTGTTCTTAAATATTAAAAATATTTCGAGAAGCGCTTCTTTAATATCAATTGTAGAACGTGAAGATATGGGTTTAACAATGGCATATTTAGAGAATTTGTCTATGCAAGTCAGGAAATGTTGTCTGTCTGTGAGGAAAATGTCTACGTGAAGGATCTCGCCGGGCATATTTGGAATAGGCGTTTTGCCTATTTCGAGATTGACCGGTTTACGCTGGTATTTATTTTCAAGGCATATCTTACAGTTGGCAATTAGGGATTTTAATAACTTTTTAATACCTGGGAAAAAATATTCACGAGAAATTTGCTTAAAATTTTCTTGCAAGCAACGGTGCGCGCGGTTATGCTCCGTAGCAACTGTTTCGAGCTGGTCAGTTTTGTTAATTAAGTCTAATACAAATGCTTCTATATGTAGAAATTTTATACCGGGAAAAAATAAAATCAAACCGTTTTGTATTTCTGCTAATGTTGATAAGTCACAATGTATTGCGTTCGTAATATTTGGGTTTATGGCTGTCTTTAAACATTCGAGTAGATTTTCGAGCGAATCAAAGGAAATCGTATGACGGATATACTTCTGAAATAAAATCTTTGTACATTTTTTTAAACATGATGATTTTGTAAGTATAAGCTGGTTCTTAAATTGATTTATTGGGTATTTTATTGTCTTTATAACTCTGCTTAATGATTCCTCACTGTGAGCTGTGCCCATTGATTCGCTCAAATTATTGATGAACTGTCGGGAGAGCGCATCTGCGACTTGTTCTCACTTCCCGGCTTATAGTGAAATGTCGGCGAAAACTCTTCGATAAAGGCACGCCACCTCTTCATTTTGGTATTCGGATTTTTGTCCGACATCGAGAATATTAGTGGCTGATGATCTGTAAAAATCTGTATATGTATAACCCCATAAAGGTAATGGCGAAGAGTTTTTAGAGCCCAAACTATAGCCAGTAGTTCACGTTCGTTTGTCGCATAATTCTGCTCCGTTGAGGAAAGTGTGCGGGAAATCATCGTTATAGGCCTATTGTTTTGTGATAATACAGCTCCCAGAGCATTTGAAGATGCATCGGTGGTTAGCTCGAAGGGTCGATTAAAATCCGGGTATTGAAGCAAAACATCTTCTGAAGCTAATATTTTCTTAATTTTTTGAAAAGCAGACATGGCGTCTGGGTCCAGTTTTATTTTGATATTTTTGGACTTGCTAGCTCCGACGTGCCCATTCTCTCCTGTCAAATATTTTGTCAAAGGTTTGACAATGGCGGCATAATCCTTAACGAATCTTCGGTAATAACCTGCAAGACCGAGAAAGGATCGCAAGGAGCGTAGGTTTTCTGGAACTTTGTAATTCATAATATCATGGATTTTGTTTGGGCAAGTTTTTATACCATCTTGGGAGACCAAAAATCCCAGGAACTCGACTTCTGTATGAAAAAATTTGGATTTCTCTGGTGAAACTCTCATTCCAGAATTTTCTAACTTGGTTAAAACTATATTTAAGTCTTTCAGATGTGAATACTCATCAGGCGAAAAAATAATAATGTCGTCGATATATACATGACATAGTTTACCGATTTCTTCGCGAAGAATATCATCGATCGCTCGTTGAAAAATGCTTGGAGCATTTTTCAAACCAAATGGCAAGCGACAAAATTCGTACTTCCCATTGTTTATATTGAACGCCGTTTTCGGTCTATCCCTTTCACGTAAATTAATTTGATGAAATCCTGATTTTAAATCTAGAGTAGTAAAGTACTTGGACTTTCCTAAGTTAGACAAAATAACGGAAGTGTCAGGTATGGGATATCGATCAGAGGTAGTATTTTCGTTGATTTTTCTAAAATCGATCACCAGCCGTAACTTTTGCTTGCCATTTTCATCAAGGCCTTTTTTGGTTACTACAATGACAGGCGAATTATAAGGTGATGACGACTTGCGTATTATACCGTCCTTTAGGAGTGACTTAATTTCTGAATTTATGAACTCTGTTGCTGACATTGGATGCGGCTAACTTTTGCTAAAAATTGGGTCATCCGTGGTAGTACTTATTGTAGCCTCCACGTTCGTGTTGTATGGAAGGGCACGGTCTGGATGTGCAAACGCATTCGTATTATTATTAATCAATTGGTGGAATTCAGATCGAATATTATCACGAACAGAATCTTCGTTAATTGTAATCAAGTTAATTTGATTGCAGCAAAGATACTGAAGTTTTACGTAACTATTCTGATAATGCAGATATCCAGTATCGATGTCAATTTTCGCCCCAATTTCTTTAAGGAAGTCGTAACCGATTATACCATCAAACGTTTTAAGATTATTAAGTAAGTAAAAGGTTGAGGTGTGGTTAAGGACATTGATCAGGCATTTTCTGTTTATGAAATTAATCCCGTTTAGTGATTTCAATGTAAAAGGAGTATCCATTTGTTTAATTCCGTTAAGAAATGGAAGATTTTTTATAAAATTTTTCGAGGTACCCGTATCAATTAATAGTTTAAGCTCCTGACCATCTGCTGTTGTTTTAGTGATAAATGGTAGGAGCGACTTCAGTTTAAAAAGTTAATCTCTGAATTAACTTCACAATCGCTTATATGGTTGGGCCCATCGCGGTAGTTGCTGTCGGTGTAAAAATGAGAAGCATAATAATCGTAACAATGTTCTTCGTTTTCAGAATCGTCAGAAACTGTGCCAATTTGCACTGGCATAAAATTTACACGTTGAGTCTTCGGGTAAGGTTTTTGAAAAGAACCAGATTGCTCACGAGGACGTTTAAATACTATGGCTTGATTGGGTTGTTGAGAGACGATTGCGTTATTTTGCTTAGGATTACGATTTCGATACATAGACGTGCCAGCATCGACATCCATTGGGACTGATCTATTATTATAATTAATTGAACGATTTTGTTGGTTTTCTTGCGGAAAATTATACTGTGGCATAGTTGTTCTTGCCTTATTTGGCTTTAATGAATTACCCATCGCAAATGTTTGCGCGAAATCATAGCGTTTGTGGTTCATCTCAAGCTCCTGCGCTACGGCCAATGCTGTAGGCAAATCCTTTGGTGCTGAGGAGAAAAGGATATCGCATAGCGGACGGCGAAGGCCCGATATAAAAACACGAAGGGCATTTTCTCTTGCACGATCATTAAGAGCTTTTATAACTTCAGTATTACCGCTGTTCGCCATTATTTGCTTATTTATGATAAGCGTCAAGTGTTTGTCCACTGCGTCGTAATAGTCTGTTATTGTCAGGTTTCCTTGCCTTAGAATGCTTAATTCCGATTCTAGAACATGAACGGGTCTCTTGTCTGCGTATGTTTGGTCTAACCTAGCAATTATTGCTTTAAAATTAAGTACGGTATTGAAAGATGATAACGTCGAGTTCGCTGCACCTGTAATTTTATTTCTAAAAATACCCATTGCAACGTAATACCTTTCTGAACCTTCGGGATAGTAATTAATAGCGGTTGGCCGCAGAGCGCCAAGCAGGATAAGATGAGGCATCGCCACTAAATTCCGGTAAAGATTTTATTAAGTCAAGACTAGAATTTTTAGAGTCTATTGAAGGGTTAACAGAGACCGGTTCGTAGGGCTCAACATGTGGTAGTTGAAGACGATTTAAAGCTAAGGTAAGTTCGCTAATTTGTGCCGATAGTTCCCGTCTGGTGCGTTCGGTTGCACCTGCTACGATTTCTAAAACCTGTTCTCGTGTGACCTCCATTTTGAATTTTGATACAAAGAGAATTTACCGCTATATAACATTAAACAAATGAACAATAGAAAATGCTATAAATTTATTAACTAAAAGTTTTAATCCTCTTATATTCTCAAAGCTGCAGATAAATTTATAAGTATATCCTGCTTACTTGGAATAACTTAAATATGTTGAGAAAATTTTGACTTGAGTTTGCCTTTCTTAGTGCGTGTTAAATACGCTATTTGGAATAAAATCCTACTACGCTTTCACAGCTCGCAAAACGGGTTTTTGAAATTTATATTTCAATTTTCCTCTTCTCATATAGAGTTCGCAATTTTGCAGTTTTTAACGATGGAAAAAATTATGGAACCAACTTGTATTACGAAAACTTCAATTAATCAATTAACTTTTCAACACGTGTATGTTACGTATGATCCAACAACACTTAAAAAAGGCACTGACATACATACAGTTTTAATTTATTTGACGTCAATATCAAATTTTATATTTTTTTTTTAATTTTTCACTATTGAACAATTATCAATTTCGATCATTACTTATATAATTTCAACAAATTTCTAATTCTGGTTTGCCAAGCTTAAAATGAAGAGTAAAGACTCGAATGTAGAATTCCCACGATGCAAAAAAGTTGTCCAGGCACGTGAAGACGAAAAAAGTTCCACAACGCCGCAACTTTCCGACTTCGTTTGGAATTTATATTGGTTTTTGTGTAGCCTGCCGCTTGGTTCGTCCTTCCTTATAGGAATAATACTTGTAGAATTGATCAAATCGACCGTTCAAAACAAGTTTCGAATAGAATTTTCTCGACAGGCCCCACGTTGGGCGCCACTTATAATAATTCAATAAAACTCAACTTTCGTTGTCCACGTTAATCTTTATTCTGCCTCTTTACAAAAGTTCTTCGCTCAACCGAACCAAGCTCGAAGAAGTTTCACCAACGCTTTCCGCTAGACAATGCAACAATCGTTATTCGTCTCATGTATTTGTTGTAATCTGAAAGTGCTGTTGTCACGACTTAGATCAAGCGCGAGAGCAAGTTGCTTAGTGCGCATGTCCAATGACGAAATCACTCAAACCTAGTTCAACTAATACAAAAAGAGTGTTATGTAATGAAGTTGAGCTTAAACAAAAAGTACGATCAAATAAGTGTTCACAGGTTAGCGAGTTTTTGCAAGCATTCTTAACTTTTAAAAGAAAAAATGAAAAGATAAGTTAGAAAATCATAAATAAAAGAAGTCAGGAGACTTCTCAGAGTGGCTCTGGGGGAGTTACATCTCAGGTTACGTCTGACGGCATGCAGTTGTGCACCACATCGCATGATCAGCCAGTACGTGACCAAAACAGCAGACTCAGCATATTTTGAGTCTGTTGGAATGTGCGGTACACCCACACATTGGGGCAGACTCGAGTTGCTGATCTGATGGCAGAGTCAGACTGATTCTTACTACAGAACAGAAAACAACGTTTTTAATCTATAACTAGTGAGTAGCGGTCGGTGAATTGTTTGTGCGATCGTTGGGTGCGTGGGTTATTGACCGTGAGTGATTTGTGCGGGCGTGTACCCGCAAATGGTGCGCTGGTCGCCGCGTAATGTGTGCGGGGAAGAGGGAGGGAGCAGTAGTCGTGGTGGGAGTGCCAGCGGGGCCACCGCTGAAGAAGTGTTTACGCGCGTGTGGTCGCCATGTTGCGGCTGCCAAAATATTCACGAGGGAGCTCAACGAGCTTGTGTTTGAAGCCAAGAGCTTTGATAGAGAGGCCGCGAAGGGGCGGTTGGAGCTTGCCTCAAAGAATGAGGCGCTTCTGATGACGGTCAAAACCGAGAATGCCCATCTTCGCGGTCAGGTAGATGCCCTTAGTGGGAGTTGTGGGAGACCCTCTTCTTCAGCGCTGAGCAGGTCAATGCCGGCTCCGTCGGCACCGATGCCTGCGCCTCCAGCACCTGTGCTGGATGCAATCACACCGGTGACGCCGAAGCCTGTGGAGACCTGGTCGGTCGTGGTAAGGAGTAAGGGGCCTGCAATTTCCTTTAAGGAAGTTATTAATAAAGTGGTCAAGGAGGTGGGGCCTTTATTTGGTGTGAGGATCCATGAAGTGTGACCAATCAAGGGTGGTGGGGCGGTTATTCGCACTCCCTCTGTTCTTGAGAGAGAGAGAGAGTGGCGAATAACAAAAAATTTGGGGAGGTTGGACGTCTCTATCAACCGGAAGTTGGGTCGTCGGGTGGTGGTCCAGGGGGCCCATACGGAGATCCCCCATGAGGAATTTATGGAGGAACTACTCCGGCTGAACCTA
>NW_026089624.1:11271948-11372035 GCF_024586455.1 Bactrocera neohumeralis
AACCTGCTCATGCGGACTGGCCCCTCGGGGAGTATCATGGTGGTTGTGGTTAAAACCCAAATCGCGGGAAGAACTGACTTTGTCAGTTGAATGTGGAGTTGCATTGCAACCGGGTGCCGGACCCAAAGCACGGCAGAGGTTTTAGATGGGCCTCGAACCCTACGAAGGTGGTTAGTGTGTCCATTCCACACTGCCAATTGGTACTGAAAATGCTGAGCATTCTCAGGGCGCTGATCAACGCATTGATATGATCCGCTGTGCTTTTGAGCGCCGTGGAGTAAGGCTGTGGTCAGCAGGTGCCCACGTAAAACACACCGGACGTTGTCAACAGTGACGTGAGAGCCAAGTCGCGAGTGCGACGGCTGTTTGTTTGATGACAGGAGATATTTTGTCTTGCCCTCGTTCACGGCCAGACCCATTTGCTTTGCTTCTTTATCCAGTCTGGAGAAAGCAGAACTAACGGCGCGGGTGTTGAGGCCGATGATATCAATCATCGGCATACGCCAGCAGCTGTACACTCTTATAGAAGATGGTACCTTCTCTATTTAGTTCTGCAGCTCGAACTAACTAAATGAATATTTTATTGTTTCTTAATATTGATTGAAGTACTTAGTGTAGAAAAAATTTCAAAAGTATTTTGATATATATACATATTTTACGTTGTATAAGGGTGATATAGGCCTATATATGTATAGTGTGGAAATTTCAAAATACGCAAAAGTTATTTATAAAATGCCCAATCTAATATTTTTCAGCAGTGGTATCATTGGCAAATGTTATAAAAGATATGAGTTTTGACAGCTCTCTCTCGAATCAAAGAGTTTATCTATGACACTGTGTTCAGTTCGAACCAACTCAGAATATAGGATAGTAAAAACAATTCATAAATAAAAAATACAGTGAAAGCTCTATTAAATGGACGCACTATTAAGCGAAGAAGATGTTTAGTTCCAATTTGTAGAGAAAATTTTGAACGTAATTCGTTATCGCGCTGTGGAAGCTTTTATTTTTTTTTTGAAATCTTACTATTTTTATCTACGAAAAACTGTCGAAAAAAGCGTCAAAATTCGATAATTTTTGTTTCAACCGCAGCCATTTCGTCAAACTTCAAACAAAAAGCTTCCATAGCGCGATAGCGACTTTTTTACAGGTTAATAATATTTTCGAAATTTTTTCTTTAGACTAAAATTGAGGCCGCAATCGCGTACATCGTACAGGACCTTTTCTTTTTTTACGCGTCATTTTAACCATTTATTTAACTATTGTACACCCTATAAATAAACATGAAAAATCATTTTGCATTCGTCATGAACACATTTACATATGTATTTATAAAAAAATCAGACTGATTAGTTAATTCCAACATTAAAAAAAACTGGTGCCTGGAGTCCTTATGCGCGGAAGAAGTGAAACTTCTTAGTGATATTCCAAGAAATGCATATCATTTTGTATGAAAGGAAACTATCGAGAGGGAAAGGATAAAAATATGGTGGAGTGACCAACACGTTCTTAAATTCACATACAACATCATACAGAATTCAATTTGCACCTTCTCTATGCTTTAAGCAGAGAACTTAAAATAATATTTTAAAAGTTGTTCAATTTATGGTTTTTAGCTTTTGCCATCGTCGCGAAAAGACGCTTGTTGACAAAGGCATGCTCGGAAGATGTTAAGGCGTGTGTTTTTATGAATGAAGCGAGGTTGCTTGAGGAATTTGCGCCTGCGTTTATAAATGAAATCGTTTTTGTTGTAAAATTTACTATATTTGATTAAATATCCAAATTGACTATAAATATTACTATGCATGCATTCATACAAAATTATACTCATATCATAATTTTGTTTACATGTCAATATTGAATTGCTGATGGCAAAACGCAAAAGCATACATATATACATAAATATGTATATGCAAATTAATTCCCGTATCGCGGGAATTTGTAAAAAAATATATTTCTTCTATCTGCCAACGCGCAGAGAAAATGAAACACGTCGTGTCGACTGGATCGCCGGAGACAAAATCTATCTTTTATTTCCAAGTTACTAATATTTATACATTTACTATTATTTACTTAAAGTTATTACATATTGAAGTTGAGTTTGAAACAAAGAAAGTGTCAATTTGCATTAATATCATATTCAGCATTTTTAGGCAGAACGTTAAGTGTTCTGTTTTGATTTTATTATGCCTTCTTGTGAGGGCTACAAATATTGTTTAGATAAGAATGGTTTATTCTAATGTGAACGGAAAAAGTATGTCGAATTCTATTTGAATTTATGAGGCCGCACAACTACAAAGTGTAAAGATTCAATATAGTTTACAGTTATGGTCAAATGGCTGTGTGGAGGCTGTCATTAACTCCCCCCTTCCTAAGATGAATCGTCCCCGATTCACTATTATTTTGAGTTAATTTATGTATTTGATCTAAAAGAGCATTATATGTGACTTCTTGCAATTGCACATTTTCTATTGGTTTGGGAATTTCGCGAGATTTTTTGAATTTTAATATTATGTTAAGTTATGAAAAGTATTCCCAAGATTAAAATTATGTACCAAAAATATGAATGGACTGTGATATGCTTATTCCGTTCTGCTAAAATGTTTATATTATCTAATTTTAACAGTTTATTAGTTGTTTCAATATATTCTAAAATTTCAAAATTATTGATATGGTTATTTTTAAGATAATTCCAGATTTTTGTTTCTATATTTTCATAAGTTTGATTATTAATTACTGTATTATTTTCAAATGTTATTAAATATGTTCCAGTTAATGTCTGATTGTCTACAATATTTTTTCCTGAAATTAATATTGCTCCTGGTTTTATTTCTTCTATTTTCAAATTTTTCCCTTTTAATTTTTTACATTTCCCTTCGGATTCGGCTAGTTTTGCGGAATCTTTATGTTCCTTAATTTTTTTATTTATACCAATATTTTTATCGGTTAGTTTAGCGGAAGCTTTTTGTTCCTTATTGTTTTCTTTTTTATTTTTACTGATATTTCCCCCCGTTAAATGTGCAGAAACTTTTTGTTCCTTGATTTTTAAGTTTTCTCCATTTTTATTTTCAAAATAAATGTTCATACAGTTTGCTTCATTTTTATTATTATATTTTTTCCATATAATTTATTTTCCTATTGGGCACGTCGATAAGTGCCTCAATTTTTTCAAGGAAATTGTATCCCAAAAGGAGATCTGATTCTAAACCTTCTATTTCGTCGAAAATTTCTTCGACCCCAAATATGGTTATTATATGGTAATGCTTTATTATGGAATAGCCGTTCACGATTTTTATCCGTTTATAAATGGCTAGTTCGTTTTTGTTATTATAAACCCCAGGCTTAATGTAGCAAGAGGTTGCTCCTGTATCGACTAGAGCTTTTAAACTTTTCTTTATTTTAGAGTCGTAGAGCTTTAGATAGGGAAGTTCATCCCCTCTTTGCCTAAAAAATTACTCTCATTTATGTTGTTTATCTTCTGGGTTTTCGCCTGTGGGCGAAAGCTATAATTGCTTTCCCTTGGTCGTTTTATTCCTTGGATGTTTTTATTTGAAATATACCTATTTGGTTGGTCTATATTGGCTTGATGGCTTGTACTGGCAAATGGTTTTCCAAAATTATGGTATTTATGGCTATTGTTTAGTTTGGGCTTTGGGTAATTTTCCCTTCGGTATGATCTAGACATAGATGGATCTATTTCCATTGGTTCTGGTTTTGGCATGTTGCTCCTCTGAGGAAATCGTAAATTATTACTTGGATACAACTGTTTTACTCTTGTCCTTTCATTTGCAAAATTTTGTGCAAATCGAGCTGTCTGATTATTGGACTCTAATTCCTGAGCTTTGGCCAATGCGTCGGGCAAATCTTCCGGACAGAGGGAAAATATAATATCTCTTAATGGAGCGTTAAGTCCAGTTATAAATATTCTAAGAGCCTGGTCTCTATTCTTTTTGTTTAATTCTTTGGTTATTGGTGCGGCCCCTCCATAAGTCATAATGGTTTTTATTAATCATCAACGTTAGTTTTGTTAACTAAATTATAATATTCAATGACCGTCATTGAGCCTTGTCGTAGAACACTCAATTCTTGTTCTATGATATGTATTGGACGTTTGTCCGAATATGCAAAATCGAGACGCGCATTTATCGCGTTAAAATTTAACACAGTACCATGGTTGCTTAATGTGTCATTTGCTTCTAGTGTAATTTTGTTACGCAAAATCGTAAGGGCTGCGAAGTACTTTCGGCTACCTCTGTGCTGCCTCGCGCCAGCTAACATAAGCGTTTATCCTTCCTGAAAATTCTGGTAAGGATTTTATAACATCTAGTGACTGATGACACTGAATGTTGTCATTTATTATTTCCGTCTGAAAATCTGTTACTCTGTGTGTTTCAATTTCAACTTGAGTTTTTAATCTGTCAATTTCTTGCCTTATTGTAATATTGCTTTCCGCAATTAGGGGCGTAATTAAATCTACCGTTAATCCTGCCTCATTAACCATGATTAATTATTATTATTTTTTTTTTAGTTTAGAGAAAAAACTTTATTATTATTTTATACTTGTATAATCTCTTCTAGGAAGAGATGCTCTTCTATTCTGGAGGGTCCTTTTATGTAGGATTCGCAGAATTGAGCTAAGTTATGGGGGTCTTTTTTATTTTGTTATGTGGCAGATCGAGCCTTAATTTATATTTTTATTTTATCGCAGTTAATCGCAGAGTTTTTTTTTATTTATCCTAAGCTGGAAGGTCCCCCCGAAGGTGGTGAATCGCAGTTTTATTTTATTTTATTATTGGTTGCACAAACCAGAAATTATGTTTTATTTTTTTCTCTTCGTGATCCCCACCGCAATTTTTACAATAGTATAATCTAATATACTTAGGTTGGGTGTTCCCCATAAATATATACATATATATATAATTTATAATTTTAACATATTTATTTTTCTTAACAATAGTGATTAATTAATCTTACTACTTTCTCCAATGTTGTCCTCTGTTGTCTTCTTGTTGTTTCGTCTTTACTCTCACTGTTTTCTATAAGTTTTCCGGCATTTCTCACGTTGCTGTAGTCACAAATGTTGTTGATATGTATTTGTTTGTTTGATAGCTTTATTTACTTTAATTTGTTTTAGTTTTTAGTTTTTTTGGATAATATGTTTTATTAATGTTTAATTTTATATTTATAATATATTTTATTTTAATATTAATTACATTTTATTTTTTGTTAGTTTACGCGGCATAGCATGTTTTGGTTTTAACTTTTAACTTTTAATTTTTCTAACTTTTATTGAGATATTATTATTATGCTTTTTTGCATATTACCTTTCGAACGAGGATTTTATATTTTTATTATTTATCTTTTATAAGGATCCACGATTACGTATCCTTTTCCGAGGATATTTTGTTTTTCGTGGCCCCACGTTGGGCGCCAATTAATTCCCGTATCGCGGGAATTTGTAAAAAAATATATTTCTTCTATCTGCCAACGCGCAGAGAAAATGAAACACGTCGTGTCGACTGGATCGCCGGAGACAAAATCTATCTTTTATTTCCAAGTTACTAATATTTATACATTTACTATTATTTACTTAAAGTTATTACATATTGAAGTTGAGTTTGAAACAAAGAAAGTGTCAATTTACATTAATATCATATTCAGCATTTTTAGGCAGAACGTTAAGTGTTCTGTTTTGATTTTATTATGCCTTCTTGTGAGGGCTACAAATATTGTTTAGATAAGAATGGTTTATTCTAATGTGAACGGAAAAAGTATATCGAATTCTATTTTAATTTATGAGGCCGCAAAACTACAAAGTGTAAAGATTCAATATAGTTTACAGTTATGGTCAAGTGGCTGTGTGGAGGCTGTCATTAACTTGCATACATTGCACATACAAGCGATTCCCTGGTTGAAAGCAAAAATTTAAACAAGCAAAACGAAATTCTTTACATTCGTTGGGAGTGTAATCATGGGCATGCATACATATATTTATGTCTCTTCATATTCTCTGCTTGGGCATACAAGTTATCACAGCTAGCATAGCTAACAAAATGTACAACAACAAAGTTGTCGTAGCTAGCAAAATATACCGATATTACTCAATTCAGCAATATTCTGTAAATATACAATAACATTGCTCAATGTTAATTTCCAAAATTTACAACAACAGCACATTTCGTCGGCACTAAACAGGAACGGAAGCCGTGCCGTCGCAATGTAAGCCGTTTCTCGACCAAACTGAGGTTTGCTGTTTTGCTATAATTATTGCTTACGTTATCATTATAGAGTATATAGAAATAAGTACTAGTAAGTAAGAATTCGTATATATGTAAGTTTATAGTAAATAATCAATTTCTGTATAAAAGAAATGTGTTTAATAAAGAAAGTTGAGTTCAACTTCAAAACAGCGTGTTATTAATCATCTGTTGGGAACCATTAACTGGCGCCCGAGAACTTTAAAAAACTTGAAGTTGCCTACACCAAAAGTATTAAAGAGAATCTGTACGCACAAATATCATTATCCAGAAGGGTAAACGACGGAATTAATTTTTATAGAAAGAGTTCAGTCGAGTTTGACATAAGTCATTAAGAACGTTATTTGAACCTTGTTCGGAAATTTAATTACAAGTGTACGCACAAATATCATTATCCAGAAGGATAAACGACGGAATTTAATTTTTATAGAAGTTCAGTCGAGTTTGACATAAGTCAATAAAAACAGTATTTAAAACCTTGTTCGGAAATTTAATTACAAGTGTACGCAAAAAACGCCGCAAAAACAAAAAGCGCGTCAAGTGTCGTGACATATCTTAAGATTTGTTAAACAATAAAGCTAAGTGTTTGACAAATCAAATTAAAAATACTTATAAAGTGGGCAACTGAAGCAAGAAGCCGCCAAGTCAACGCCTGGAGTGACATCATCCACCCCCCAGTAGAGGACTAACGCTTCAAACAGGACCAAGTGGACCGTCTAAAGAGAATGACAAAGTTGATGCTGATACTCCTGTAAGTTAATATTAAGCTTACATAAAAATTATAACTACCCGATATATTAAAAATATTGCATAGCAATAAATATCGGTCAAATAAATTTTAAGTATTATAATAAGTACCCGATATATAAAAAATATTAAAAATCTTAATAAGTGAATTAAATTTATACTTCTTCTTCTTCTTAATTGGCGTAGACACCGCTTACGCGATTATAGCCGAGTTAACAACAGCGCGCCAGTCGTTTCTTCTTTTCGCTGCGTGGCGCCAATTGGATATTCCAAGCGAAGCCAGGTCCTTCTCCACTTGGTCCTTCCAACGGAGTGGAGGTCTTCCTCTTCCTCTGCTTCCCCCGGCGGGTACTGCGTCGAATACTTTCAGAGCTGGAGTGTTTTCATCCATCCGGACAACATGACCTAGCCAGCGTAGCCGCTGTCTTTTAATTCGCTGAACTATGTCAATGTCGTCATATATCTCGTATAGCTCATCGTTCCATCGGATGCGATATTCGCCGTGGCCAATGCGCAAAGGACCATAAATCTTTCGCAGAATTTTTCTCTCGAAAACTCGTAACGTCGACTCATCGGTTGCTGTCATCGCCCAAGCCTCTGCACCATATAGCAGGACGGGAATTATGAGCGACTTATAGAGTTTAGCTTTTGTTCGTCGAGAGAGGACTTTACTTTTCAATTGCCTACTCAGTCCGAAGTAGCACCTGTTGGCAAGAGCAATCCTGCGTTGGATTTCCAGGCTGACATTATTAGTGGTGTTAATGCTGGTTCCTAAATAGACGAAATTATCTACAACTTCAAAGTTATGACTGTCAACAGTGACGTGAGAGCCAAGTCGCGAGTGCGACGACTGTTTGTTTGATGACAGGAGATATTTCGTTTTGCCCTCGTTCACTACCAGACCCATTTTCTGTGCTTCCTTGTCCAGCCTAGAGAAAGCAGAACTAACGGCGCGGGTGTTGAGGCCGATGATGTCAATATCGTCGGCATACGCCAACAGCTGTACACTCTTATAGAAGATGGTACCTTCTCTGTTTAGTTCTGCAGCTCGAATTACTTTCTCCAGGAGCAGGTTGAAGAAGTCGCACGATAGGGAGTCGCCTTGTCTGAAACCTCGTTTGGTATCGAACGGCTCGGAGAGGTCCTTCCCGATCCTGACGGAGCTTTTCGTGTTGTTCAACGTCAGTTTACACAGCCGTATTAGTTTTGCGGGGATACCAAATTCAGACATCGCGGCATAAAGGCAGCTCCTTTTCGTGCTGTCGAAAGCAGCTTTGAAATCGACGAAGAGGTGGTGTGTGTCGATTTTCCTTTCACGGGTCTTTTCCAAGATTTGGCGCATGGTGAATATCTGGTCGGTTGTTGATTTTCCAGGTCTGAAGCCACACTGATAAGGTCCAATCAGTTTGTTGACGGTGGGCTTTAATCTTTCACACAATACGCTCGATAGAATCTTATATGCGATGTTGAGGAGGCTAATCCCACGGTAGTTGGCGCAGATTGTGGGGTCTCCTTTTTTATGGATTGGGCATAGCACACTTAAATTCCAATCGTTGGGCATGCTCTCGTCCGACCATATTTTACAAAGAAGCTGATGCATGCTCCCTATTAGTTCTTCGCCGCCGTGTTTGAATAGCTCGGCCGGTAGTCCGTCGGCCCCGCCGCTTTGTTGTTCTTGAGGCGGGCAATTGCTATTCGAACTTCTTCATGGTCGGGTAATGGAACGTCTGCTCCATCGTCATCGATTGGGGAATCGGGTTCTCCTTCTCCTGGTGTTGTGCGTTCACTGCCATTCAGCAGGCTGGAGAAGTGTTCCCTCCATAATTTAACTATGCTCTGGGCATCAGTGACTAGATCACCTTTGGGGGTTCTACAAGAGTATGCTCCGGTCTTGAAACCTTCTGCAAGCCGCCGCATTTTTTCGCAGAATTTTCGAGCATTACCCCTGTCGGCCAGCTTATCAAGCTCTTCGTACTCACGCATTTCGGCCTCTTTCTTCTTCTGTCTGCAAATGCGTCTCGCTTCCTCTTCAACTCTCGGTATCTATCCCATCCCGCACGTGTAGTGGTCGATCGTAACGTTGCGAGGTAGGCAGCCTGTTTTCTCTCCGCTGCGACACGGCACTCCTCGTCGTACCAGCTGTTCTTTTGCTCTTTCCGAAAACCAATGGTTTCGGTTGCAGCTGTACGTAAGGAATTTGAAATGCCGTCCCACAGTTCCCTTATACCAAGTTGTTGACTAGTGCTCTCAGAGAGCAGGAGTGCAAGCCGAGTAGAAAATCGTTCGGCTGTCTGTTGTGATTGCAGCTTCTCGACGTCAAACTTTCCTTGTGTTTGTTGGCGTGCGTTTTTTGCTGCACAGAGGCGAGTGCGAATCTTAGCTGCAACAAGATAGTGGTCCGAGTCGATGTTAGGACCTCGGAGCGCACGCACATCTAAAACACTGGAGACGTGTCTTCCATCTATCACAAAATGATCGATCTGGTTGGTAATTTTTCGATCCGGAGACAGCCAGGTAGCTTGATGAATCTTCTTATGCTGGAATCTAGTACTACAGATAACCATATTTCGGGCCCCGGCGAAGTCAATCAGCCTCAACCCATTTGGGGATGTTTCGTCGTGGAGGCTGAATTTACCGACCGTAGTGCCAAATATACCTTCTTTGCCCACCCTGGCGTTAAAGTCGCCAAGCACGATTTTGACATCGTGGCGGGGGCAGCTCTCATGAGCGCGCTCCAAGCGCTCATAGAAGGCGTCTTTGGTCACATCGTCCTTCTCTTCCGTCGGGGCGTGGGCGCAAATCAGCGATATGTTGAAGAACCTCGCTTTGATGCGGATTGTGGCTAGACGTTCATTCACCGGAGTGAATGATAGTACTCGGCGACGGAGTCTCTCTCCCACCACGAATCCAACACCAAACTTGCGCTCCTTTATATGGCCACTGTAGTAAATGTCACAAGGACCTACTCGTCTCTGTCCTTGTCCCGTCCATCGCATTTCTTGGACGGCGGTGATGTCAGCCTTTATTTTTGCGAGGACATCAACCAGCTGGGCAGCGGCACCTTCCCAATTAAGGGTCCGGACATTCCAGATGCATGCCCTCAAATCGTAGTCCTTATTCCGTTTGCCATGGTCGTCATCAAAAGGTGGGTCTCTCATCCGAGGCTGTTTCTTTAACTTTTTCATTGGTATTGGTTTTTTACGTGGCGGGTCCCAAGCCCAGCGCACAACCCTTGTAGGGAATGTTTCGCCTTCTCACTTTAGCTCACCTTCGAACGGATGTTCTTAGGCTACCTAGAGGATACTTGGTCAAAGACCGGAAGTAGTGAGCTGCTTGAGCCATGTGTAAAAGAATCGTTTCTGGCCACTCCCAAGTGAATGGCGATCAGAGAACTTTCCTCACTTGCGTGAACTTCTACACATGACTCCATCCTCCAATTTATACCCGATGTATAAAAAATCTAAAAAATTGTTAATAGCAATAGTTAAGGTCGTTTTGCCAAAACGTGACAACTTAGCGAAAAAACATCAAGATAAGGAAAAAAATTAAAAGGTCATAAAAAAAACTGACACATACGAACGCCAAACCCTTTGAGGGCTTTACTATACTGACCTAATACCATCACCCTGACTTGGAATTTCTCACCCCCCAGACAATAATCCCAAAAATGTTCCACAGTGTAATAAACCTCAATGTGTAATTTGCGGCGATGTTTTATCACGTGAGAGTATGAAACCGTCAAAGCTTATGCGGCATCTCACAACCAAGCATCAAAAAGAAGCTGATAAGCCGTTGGATTTCTTTGAATGAAAGTTGAAAGCTCTTAGTCAGCAGCAAAATACTATAATTTAAGTAAGTAAGAAAATAATGAAAAAAGCATGGGGTGCACTATAAATCAGCTCTTAAAAAGCGCCCCACCCTTTTTTTACAATAATACTTTTTTTATTTATTTATTTTCCATATTAACAATTATTTTTGATTTTTTAGTTTACGTTATCGTCAAAGCGTGTTTTTTAGTTTTTTATACTATATTTTTACTGTTGGTGTTTATTTCTTTGTTATTTGCATACAACTTTTGATTATATTTAATTTCGGTGTGCAAAGGTTCCGCGTCCTTAATTTTTATTGACTGCTCACTTGTATATTGTATGGTTTATTTTCAGGAATCCAGTGTCAACGAGTCAACATTATTAGCTAGCTACAAAGTCGCATATCGAGTTGCTAAAGCAGAGAAACCACATACAATTGCCGAAAATCTTATTTTGCCAGCGGCACTCGATATGGTTGAAATTATGGTCAGTGAGCAGGAGGCAAACAAATTAAGAAAAATACCACTTTCTGACAATACTATTTCACGCAGAATAAACGATATGGCCAAGGATATTCAAGAACAAGTAGTCGAAAAATTAAAGAATAGCCAACATTTTGCTTTGCAGTTCGATGAATCTACAGATGTTTCCGACTGTGCACAGTTTGTAGTATTTGTGCGCTTTGAAGCAGATGACAGTATTACGGAAAAAATCTTATTTTGCAAAGCACTTCCTGCAAACACTACTGACCAGTTGTACGATACGTTTTTAGAAAGCACTTGCGACTACGATATTGATTGGAAAAAATGTATCGCTATTTGTAGCGATGGCGCTAAAGCTTTAGCTGGCAAAAATAGCGGACTCATTGCAAAATTAAAATCGATAATACCAAACATATCCTGGACACACTGTTTTCTTCATCGACAGGCTCTAGCTGCTAAGGTAGTACCTTCTGATTTAAATGACGTGCTCAAGGAGGTAATAAAAATTGTGAATTCTATCAAAGGTAAAGCTTTGCAAACCCGGCTATTCAGGTTCGTTTATGAAGATATGGGCTCGCTTCATCGAAATCTCCTTTATCACACAGAGGTCAGGTGGCTATCCAAAGGAAAGGTATTGACAAGAGTTCCGGAACTGACTGCTGAATTGTTAATGTTCTTACAAGATGCAAAATCAGCATTTGGCTCTTGAAATTACCATTTTTGGCAGATCTTTTTAGCCACCTTAACAATTTGAACAAGAACCTTCAAGGAAGAGAAGAAAATATTTTAACAGTTAAAGATAAAGTAAAAGCATTGCATAATTTACAAGAGAAACTTTTGACATACTTTCCAGACTTGCACTCTGAAGCTGACAATGAGCGTAAATGGATTTTAAACCCTTTTTTGGACAAATCAATAGATCTGGCTGATGTCAACACAAAAATGAAAGAATGTCTTCTAGAATTAGCTACTGATGGCATGCTTAAAATAGAATTTTATTCGCAAAGTGTCGACGTATTTTGGATGAAAAGAAAACACGAATATCCAAAGCTGGCAAAGGAAGCTCTTAAATTATTAGTGCCATTTGCCACTTCATACTTGTGTGAACTGACATTTCCTCAATGGTAGACATTAAAACTTAAAAGAGAAATAGACTGCAATTAGAAAATGATTTAATTATTAACAACAACAACACAAAATAACATCACAATTTAATAAACTAATGAAAAATAAACAAGCACATCTTTCTCATTAAAATTGAGTTTTTGTTGTGTAAGAACCTCGACTTTTTCTTTCAGCTGGCGACCCCCTGAGTAAGGCTTCGCGACCCTATTAGGGGTCGCTACCCACAGATTGATAAACACTGCCTTAAGGAATAGTACATACATAAATATGTATGGTGTAAGAACATCTTCACAATCTCTAAACATATATATGCTTCTTGTTATAATGAATAACACTGCAGGAGTAGAGCAGAAGAGGGCGCTTCTGACGCAAAAATAAAAATAAAAATTGCAAAATCGACTGCTAAAACCCAAATACTACACGTAAGGAATATTTGTCAGCTATTATGCACTCATCTCAAATTATGATTCAACCTTTTCTTATTGTAACTGAATATCATTATAATTCATATACACACATGTGTATGTAAACAAAAACTACTGTACCCTACCGGCAGCAGTGTGATTTTATTTTGAATTTTTGAAGAAAAAAAGGTCAAATGATCCTTACATGAATATTGAACACATGTTTATGTTTTAAAATATAAATTTTTTTGTTTATGAATTATTTTGGCTTTTAACATAAAACGATAGAAAGTAGCATATGCCCGTCCCGAGGCTCCAAGCTACCTCATCACTAATTTTCAGTCAAATCGGTTCAGCCGTTCTTGAGTTATAAATATAGGCAAAAATTGCGAAATCGAGGGTGATTTACCCAGAATACCCGTGCAAATTTTCACGTCTTTCCGTGCTGTGGTTCGGGCGTAATGCGCGGACATACAAAAAAGGCGTTTCATTTTTATATATAAGATAATAGTAGATATATAAAATGTATACCACAGCAACGCGTTGCCGGATCCCCTCGTATGTACTACTGTGATCAAATTGAGAGGTGAATTTTGTTCATTTCGTTTCCTTCAAAGTAATCCCCTCCCGCTGCAATACACTGACGCCAACGAATTTTCCAGTCGTCACAACACTTGGAAAAATCCTCCGTCGTGATGGCCATCAGAGCCTTCTTCGATTAAGCTTTTATATTCTCAATTGAATCAAAACGGTGTCCTCGGATCGATCATGTGAATTTGCTGAATAGCCAGAAGTTACACGAAGGTAAATCAGGCGAATGCAGTGGTTGCGGCACGATATTAGTAGAAAATATCGCGAAATGATCACGAATAACCAATGCAGTATTAGATAGTGCATTATCGCACTTCTTTGTTCAATAAATTCAGGCATAGTAAAAATCGAAGAGTTCACTTTTGGAGCCTCACAAAAAGACGCGTATCTCAAATATTAATGAATATTTTGACGTGGAATAGGCTAATAGATGTCGCTAACAGTACTACCAACTTACAGAAAAAAATTACCGATTCGAAAAGCACGCGAAGTATAAATATAAAATTCACCTTTCAATTTGTAGTATATAAAAATGAATGTTTGTTTGTTAGTAACGCTAAGGCTTGTGAACGGCTGGACCAATATTGATGAAATTTTCAGAGGTTGTTTGTTGTGGATCTGGAAAGGTTTAGAATTAAAACCCTTATACTTTTACTAAGAAAAAGTCGTAAAATTGGACAATTTGAAAGGTGCATTAATAAATAAATATTTTTTTGTAACTACACAGATTCACGGCAATTTATCATCTTGCTTGGAAGTTTCAAATGAAGAAGTTAGAGAAATTTTGTAACAATTACAAGAAATATTGCATGAACATAGCGAACTAATTCGATTATTCAAAACTTCATTAGAAAGGATGTCATCTGTCATAAAAGCGGACAAACGACCAGCAGCCACACATGTACGGCAATGTAATGCACCGTCGGCCAATTAAACACGAATTTTTGTTTTTGGCGATAATTTAGAATCCCGCGATATTGTTTTGATCTGTAGAGTATTTTCACTTGCGAGATGAGGTCAATAGCAATGAAGATGTGACAAACCTTACCCGACTTACGATTTTGCCATCAACATACATTGGCAGTCCAAGGCACATTCAAGAGTACTCGCAGGATGCGATGACTTACGTGCGGAATTATGGACGGCCGGACTTGTTTGTTACATTTACTTGCAATAAAAAATGGCCACAGCAAGCGATCGTCACAATATCACAGTACGAGTATTCAAACAACAGCTTCGATGTTTGATGGACTTTATCGTGCAGCAACGTATATATGGTGCTGTCAGATGCTGGATGCAAAAAAGAGATTTTCCGCACACGCACATTCCCCTTTGGATGGTAGACAAGATTACATCAGATCAAATTGATGAAATCATTTCTGTGGAAATTTATGGTCCAGAGAAAGATCCAGAATTATACGAAGTGGTGAAAACAAATATGGTTCATGGACCTTCCGGACACCACAATCCCACTTCGGTTTGTATGTCTGACAATAAATGCACAAAACACTATAAATGTGCTTTTCTTTCGGTAACGCAAAAGATTCGCGGAATAATAATCGTCGCTTTGATGGTGCAATGAATATGAGAGTGTTCCCGCAACAAGATAGCACCGTAGAAGTTTCCTCTAAGAAGTGCTAAGAATTGGAAATGGGCGAATTCCAGTTGATACTTCCAGTGATTTGATATCACTTCTACTTGCCATTTGTCAATTCACTTCAACGAAAGATGAACTCATCACGAATGTTTACCCGAACATTGGCCAGAAGTATCGTAACTGGGATTGGTTGAATGCGCGAGCAATTTCAGCTGCCAAAAATATCGATCCTAATGACTTAAACTGAACGATTCAAAGCCAAATTCCAAGAGATTTGCGCTCATACAAGTCGATCGATCGTGTTGAAAATGAAGACGAAGCCGAATTATCCAGTGGAATTTCTAAATTCTTTGGATTTACCTGGCATGCCGCCGCATCATTTACGTCTCAAAGTTGGATCTGTCATTATTATGCTTCGCAATCACCAAAACTGTGTAAAGGAACCCGGCTGAGTGTGTCGCAGCTATCAAATGATGTGATAGTTGCAAAAAAAAATGTTGTTTATCAAGCTGCGTTACATTAAAAAAATGTAGAAAAATCGCAAATAAATGATTTTCAACACAATATAAATTCAACTTTTTTTCTTGTTAAAACACATAATTTCACACAGGGCACCCTGCGGGGTCAGCTAGTTGTATAATGAAAACTCATGAACAGTTTTAGTCATATAATTTTTCTGATGACTATGACATTCTAATGGGCAGAAAATTGCTAAATATTGCAAAAACAATTCTAAGTTATAAAAATTGCACAGTAACTCTTTGTAACAAAATGCAGCCATTAATTCAAACCCAAATAAAATTCAAGTCTTTTACATTCAAAAAACATTAGAATGAGATAGTCAAATCAAATACCAATGAAAACAAAACAAAAATGTTTTTGACTTGATCCGATTAGATCTCAATCTAGAAGGAAATTCTATATTAAAATTACTAATTACTATACTAACTATTAATTATCTCCAATATCAATTAAAATTCATAAACATAATTCAACATGTATTAAGTACAACACACGACTCTCATATTTTTTCAAAATTGGTAAAATATAAAATAACATATCAATGAAATCGAGGTAACAGATGTGCTTGGTACTTCTAACAAATAGGTAACAAACACGTTAACGTATTTATTTGTTCGCTAGCAAATGTATATCTTTTGGATAACACACAGATACAAAAGTATTTGTTACCTTTACCGGACTGTACATAGATGTGATAACGAATGTTTGTCATTCTGTTAACCAAAACATAACCAGGAAAGTACGCATCTAAAGGCGAACTTGGAATAAGATAGCTCTCAGTCTCTAAAATAGAGATTTTAATTTAGAGGCAATTTTTGTGACTTGAGACAATTATGCAATTTAGTAAGGGACAGTCACAAAAATGTCTCAATTGAAAAAGAACAGATATAATCAGCTCTTACATTTCATAATTTAAACATATATGCGCCATTCCATCAATTGGCGACATGGTTTTGTACCATGTACATTTTTGTTGATCAAACTTTAGAATATCATAATATAGACTGTTATATCTGTTCACTTTTTAGTGGTCAAAGTTGTTCCGCTGTTTTTTGCCGCGCAATTCAAATTCCTATCAAACAAAAAAATTACTATTTCTTTTATTTTTTTCAGCTTTCTGATAAAAATATTTTCAAAATCCAAAAATATTTTTTTAAAATCAAAAAATAACATTTATTTTCAAAAAACCCGGTTTTTGTGATTTTCTACCAACTTTTTTGTAAAATTGACTTTTCCATTCGATTCCTCGTTCAATTTTACATAAGAATCAGTGTTCAAAACTGTAGGACTCTGATCTCATGAACAGCAAAAAAAATGCAAAGAATGAAGAAATCGGTGTTCTCATTCATAAAAATATGATGTTAGTTTATATTGATATATTTAAAATTATATTATATATTCAATGAACGGTGCTTTTAAATTATACCGCTACTCTAAAAGCTGTTTAGTGCAATGAGATACGTGCAGATGGCGTTCAGAGCGAAATGGACAGTCTTGTATAACATAAAATAAAACAATTAGTTTTAACTTAAAGCACTATGTGCTTACTTTGAGCTTTATTTCAAACTGAGTACTTAATTCTATTGTTAGTTATTATTAAGCTAAGCTCGAGCCCTATAAGTGCCTACTCATCAAAATTAGGTTCGCGCGTGTTTCGCTCAATTGCCAAATAATTGGGAGAGCGGATGCGCATGTAGCGCATTCCATTAAGCTAAGAGTGCAATAGGAGTCTCAATTGTAAGTTGACTCCTAATTATGCAGAACTTGTTGTCAGCGAATTTATGTTGTGTCAACTCCTCCCTCCGAAATTCCAATCGTCCCCGATTGGTCTTTAAAAGTATGGTATGTCGTTAAGACTTTTATTTCTCGTAACTTTCCTTGTCGGCATATGAATCGCCTCCGCGTTTTGAATAGTGATTTTGGCCATTTTTCGATTGGATTGATGCTGGCTATTGTCTCAAGCTGTGAGCTTCTAAGGCAGTAAAGTTTAAATTGTTAGTTCTTATTGTTTCATTAAAAAAATTTGCTAAACATGATCCATTTAAATGTCTCGTTACATTATTACTTATAGTTAAATTTCCTTGAGAGCTATTTAGTAAAATTAATCCTGCTTTTAGTTCTTCAATATTTCTTACATGCTCAGTATTTGTAATAATACAATCATAAGGTTTGTTTCCTATCAAATTTATAATACAATTTTCGTTTTGTAAATCTTCAATTTGGTCTTGTTTGCATATTTTTACATTATTTATTTGTTTACAATCATTTTCTACTCCATAGTAATTCTCATTGCATTTCAAAACATTTTCAAATTTTAATTTCAAAATTGTTCCATTTTTGCATATTGGTTTTATTAAAATGCACTTATAGCATTGACAGACGGCAGCGTTAAACCAAATTAATTGCATTTTTCCGGATTAATTCAGGAGTTACCACAGCTAACTCCGTTGCTGAATCCAAAAATAACTCTCAAAATTTTAGGGAGTTTGTGAGATTTTCGTTGGCAACATTGTTAAAAATGGCCAATTTTCATCTATTGTGAATGAAATACAAGCAACCCTGAAAGCTGTTTATCAAATTCTCAATATAATATCAATAAAACTTCTATGTTATGATGCAGTTTTAAAAATAATGTGTTGATATGTTTTTGTAATAAAAAATGGTTTGGTAAAAATTGGTCGGCTAACAACCGTAATGTTTATCTTCTACCAATTTTCATTGAAAATATTATAAAAAGGACAATGAGCTGTTTATGAGAGTTTCAAACTCGCATAGCTGCCGTCTGTCACCTACAAATTTGGATCTGATTAAGTGCGCAGTTAATCCGGATTAACGCTGCCGTCTGTCAAGGCTATTACAGATTTCATTCCTTGTTTTTGGTACTTTTATTCCATAAATTAGTAAATTTTGTTTCATAGCGATTTGAATATTTGCAAAGTTTAATGATTCTTCCAAAGAATCAAACGGAATGCTTTCTTCAATAAATATGTCATTCATCTTGCGAGCCTCTTCATTCGATATTATGAAACTGTTTATTATGTTTGCTTTGGTAAGATTTATTGCTCTGGTAATGTTTTCAATTTCTTCTTTTATTATATCAATTTTAAATTTATACTGAAGTATTAGTGAGGTTCGAAATTCATTGCTATTTGTAATGTTTTTAATATGCTGTTGCTTACTGGGGTAATATTTTTAATTCTTTCAAAAACGTTTATATTAATTACTAGCTCTTGATTATTGTTTTCTATGATTTCTTCGAATTTACTATTGATCGATACAAGGTCATCATGGTCGGGATTTCCCGCAATCCATTTCCATGCTGATCCTATTAATGACCTCTTTACTCTATATTTTGGTATTATATTGTTGATAGTAATATTAGTTATTTTAATTTCTTCTGCAATGAATGGGTGCAAGGGATGGGAAGGTGGGATATCTTTTGTGAATTGGTTAATTATGTCATGTAGAATTATGGAGTATTTTGTAAGGTTGATGAAGTGAAGGATCCTGTAAGTTCCAGACTGCACTTTCCCGATGTAACAATTTCGGATTGAGAGTAATCGAGTACTTCAACCGAAGCATAGCAAAGGATGTGAAGGGTTACGGAAATTAGTGATCTAAAAGAAAATATCATTATATTAGTTTCTTATACGATCTTTGTGGACTATTTTGCCTGATTCTGTTTTTACTGTGGAATGTCTGTTTTCCTTAAATATTTCTTCTTTGTACCTTTTTGAAAGTTTTGTTCCTATTTCTTATTCTGTTTAACAAAAATTTTTTCTCCTGTTCTATAGTAAATAGTTTCTTTTCTATGTTTGTTATGATATTGCAGGTCATTTTCCTGTTTCTCTTTTAATTTTTCTAGAACCTTCTTCATAGTTTCTTCTCTATTAGTGGCATTTGGGGTAGGTCTACCGAAGAATATGTCAACGGGTTTTTTTCCTGTAACAGAGTGAACAGAATAGTTGTATTCGTTTACAGACCATTCCATTAATTCGTCGAAATTTTTATCAGGGTGTTCCTGGTTTAAGCATCTCATAATTTCTGATATAGTTGAATGGAACCGTTCTATTTGTACACTCACCTCGCTTTTATAGGGTGGTGCAGTGAATATTTTCATATTGAATTCATTTTCTAACATGAATTTTATTGGTTGAGAATTAAATGTCTTTTCGTTATCGAAAACTATAGCCTTTGGAACTCCAAAGTAAAATATTATTTCTCTTAAGGGTTTTTTTATACTGTCTATACTTTTCCCGTCTATTTTCTTTATAATGGCTAATTTGAAAAACTTGTCAATAGAAGTCAGTATTTTATGTTTGTCTGTTGAGAAAATGTCTATGTGAATAGTATGGATATTCTGGTAAGGGTGTAGCTCCCAATTTTGCATTGTTTGGGTGACGATCATATTTATTTTCTTTACAAACTTTGCATAATTTTGTGATTTTTTTGATTTTTTTCGACATAGGGGGGAAATAATATTTTTCCAAAATCTGTAGCTTATTTTCTTTTCCATTTCTGTGAGCACGATTATGTTCCTCGATTACTAGTTTATCTTGGGTCTTGGTATTAGTAATATCTTCGACTACTATTTGTGTCAAACGAATTTTGTAATTTGCGAAATGTAGAGGGTAGATTGATTGGATTTTTGGCATAATGGCCTCTGTTGTTTTTATACCATTAATTACCGATAGATTAAGATATTGATTTAAAAGCGATTTTAGCGATTCTTCATTGTAGGTTGTTTCAGTTATTAGGTGCCTATGGTACGTAGGGAAAACTATGTCGAATTTGTATGAATTTTTGGAATCTTCTGATATGAAAATTTGGTTTTTGAAGACATTAATGGGTATTTCTACTGAAGAAATTAAATTTTCGGAAGAGCTGTCACTACTGTGGACAGTCATTGAATTTAAATTAGCGATTGGTGGTCGTGAGAGTAGATCTGCGACGATGTTTGTGCTGCCTGGTTTATAAATGATTTCGTGATTATACTCGTATTCTTCCAATTGTGCTTTCCATCTTTTAATTTTTGCATTTGTATTTTTGTTGCTGAGAGCAAAGGTCAATGGTTGGTGATCAGTGTAAATCTTAACCTTTTTTGATCCGTATAGGAAGCATTTCAGGGACTGTAGAGCCCAAATTATTGCCAACATTTCTTTTTCATTGGTGGCAAAAGTTTCCTCTGCTCTGCTTAGAGTTCTTGACAGAAAGGATATTGGCCTACCGTCTTGGGAGAGTACGGCTCCTAAAGCGTAATTTGAAGCATCCGTGGTAAGCTCAAAAGCTTTTTCGAAATCTGGATAGTGAAGTATAACATCATCTGACGTCAAGCAATATTTCAGGTCTTTAAAAGCTTCTACTTGTTGTGCTGTTAAATTTAAAAGTGTATTTTTAGACTGATTTTTGGAAACTCTTCCTAGCTCTTCTCTCAGTATTTCTGTCAGGGGTTTTGCAATTTGTGCATACGCTTTTATAAATCTGCGATAATGTCCCTTCATTCCTAAAAAGGAGCGTAAATCATGGACAGTTTTGGGCCGTGGAAAATTTATTATAGCTTCTATCTTTTTTTGTGTTGTGCGAATTCCATTTTGGCCAACTATTAAACCGACAAATTCGATTTCCTTTTTGATAAATTCACATTTATCGAACTGTACCTTTAAATGCGCTTTTTCGAGAGTGTCAAATATAATTTTAAGACTTTTAAAATGATCTTCTTTACTTTTGCTAAAGATAATTATGTCGTCGACATAAACGTAGCACCGAACGCCGATGTGTTTTCGTAGCACATCGTCCAAAGTGCGTTGGAAAATGGCAGGCGCATTTCTTAAGCCGAATGGAAGTCGAGTAAATTCGAATTTCCCATTGGCAATGGAGAAGGCGGTATTCCCAATATCTGCTTCGTTAAGAGCAATCTGATGGAATCCACTCTTAGGGTCAATTGTAGAAAAATATTTATTTGATCCTAGATTAGTTAGAATAGTGGTAATATCTGGAATGGGATATTTATCTGCTATGGTATCCTCGTTCAATTTACGATAGTCGATTACCATACGGAATTTTTTCAATCCTGAGGCGTCTTCTTTCTTCGGTACGAGCCATACCGGAGAATTGTAGGGAGATTTCGATGGTCGAATAATGCCATCTTTAAGTAATTCCTCAATTTGTTTGTCTATTTCTTTTTTTAAAGGCATTGGATACGGGTAAGTTTTGGAGTATATTGGTCTATCGCTTTTAGTCTTAATTTCGGCTCTAACGTTCGTGACATATGTTAATTTTTTATCTGGTTCAGCAAATAGTCTTGGGCAAGAGTTAAAGAGTTGTTTTAATTTTTCGTTATCTTTGGAACTCAAATGATTTAGCCTTAATATAGTGTGCGCAATAGAATTAATTTCTAACTGGTGGATGGGGTATTCGTATTTACTGAGTAATATAAAATAGTTCTCCTTAGTAAAAATTACTGCGTTTAAACTTTTCATTGTATCGTTACCTATTATGGCATCAAAGGTTCTTACTTGGGCAAAATGTGAAATTTTAAATTACCTATTTCATCACCGAAAACACTGATATTAGCGTGATGAGTAATTTTGGCGGCTCCCCCAACCGAATTTGCAATGGAGGATTTATTCGGAATGTTCCTAATATAAGTTGGACTAATGTAATTTTTGTTCGATCCGGTATCTAATAAAAATTTTAGTTCATTGCCATTTTTCATTTTGAAACGATAGTATGATATTGTCACTAGGGGTTGCTTCGATCTCTTCTCGCGAGGACTCGCAGTACCCTTCAGGATATTCTAATATTTCGTTATCGTATTCTATTGGGTCAGTTTCTGTAACTTCTGTATTGTAGATCCGTTGCATTTTATTAGGAGTCTGTATTATCTGTGATGGTGGTCTCTTGCTAGGTTGATTATTACTAGCCCGCGCTAGTTCATCACTAAATGCCTGTGGTTTGTTACTGAATGTTTGCTGCCTATTATTAAATGTTTGATTTTGTTGATACTGAGACCTATTCTGATAATTTACTTGCTTCGTTTGAAAAGAGCGATCAACTTCCATTGGTGTAGCAGGTTTTGGAGGAAGAGGTGGTCTAAAGTTTGGTTGCACTGTGACGTAGTGTCGGTTTTGTCCGTACTGTTGATACGAACTTGGTCTAGGGGATTGGTTGTGAACATTTGTAAGTTCTGGGTAAAATGGTCTTATTTGGGGTTTGAATGAGTATGACTTTGGTTGGTTGTGGCTAATAGGTTTGGTATTGGTCGGCAAGCGACTGATACTATTTGCATGGTTCGTCCTGTAATTCATGTTGCCTAATTTGAGACACATGTGGAGAGCCTGTGGTAAACTGGTGGGTTCCTTTACACTTAACAGACTGGGTAAGGCACCATTCAGACCTCTTATAAATGTGTCGAGTGCCTTTTCTCTATATGTTGTTGTCATGGCATACAAAGCTTCTTCACCTAACTCCAGGCAATCGATTTTGTCTAGGATAAGCGAGAGATATTGATAAACTTGTTGGTAAAATTCTTCAACAGTGCCTACTCATCAAAATTAGGTTTGCGCGTATTTCGCTCAACTGCCTAATAATTGGGAGAGCGGATGCGCATGTAGCGTATTCCATTAAGCTAAGAGTGCAATAGGAGTCTCAATTGTAAGTTGACTCCTAATTATGCAGACATTTTTGTCAGCGAATTTATGTTGTGTTAACTTATATACTCGCTGTCACTTTTATTCGTGCCTTGTGCAAGTGTTGAAGATTTGTTACTGGTTGCACTTAATATGCAACACATGAGTGTACATAGCAAAAAGAAAATTTGTTCCAATAGATGTATTCCGAGTCTTAACATAAAAAATAACAATGAACGACTTTGCAATCAGAAACAGACAGGTAAAATCAAAAGTTTTTGCAATAGTTATTAAATAATTTATAATGTCCGCTTTCGAAGTAGGAAAAACATTCAAATCGTTTTCGAATTTCTTTTTTACCATTTCTTGCATTTCTTCAAGCTTATTTGACATGTAAGAAGTTCTCTGTAACCTGTAATTATCAATATTTAGATTAAAATGTATTTTTCTGTAGAAAATAAGTGCACAGATTTTTGAGCAGGAAAATTATCAATCGCAGTTATGAATTTGAATTTGAATAGTTTCGAACGTAGGTATACATACTATTTGTTTTGACTGGCGAAACTCCCAAAATTGTACCTATCTATTGAGTCTTCGTATACGAAAATTCCATGTGTTGAACGCTGATTACTAGATTGATCCGAAGAATGTCGACCTTAAGATTGTTCTGGTGTTTGCGATTTAACTAAAGAAGGATTATACATAATTTTATGATCTCTTTGCGAAATTTTGTGCACAGTAAAGAATTCGCATCAGCATTGCTAAATTTCCATAAATGGTCATTCGGATACGGACGAAAATTGCTGCCTGATTTAGAATCTAAAAAAGCCTTTCATTGTTATTTTTATGTTAAGACTCGGAACACATCTAATTAAACGATACTTATAGCCCTGACAGACGACAGCGCTAATATGCATTAGCCGGCTTAATTTAAATTTATTTGCGCATTTGACCCATGTGAATGCAAATTTATAATGCACAAGAATTTCGTGCATTTGGCTGAATTTAGTAGGCAACATTGGTTAAAAATGACAGATTTTTGCTATTGTTTGACAGATGTCGCTTGAAATCTGCCGCCTTGTTAGTGTTTACAGCTTTAGAGGTAAACAGTTTTATATTGCTAATTAAATTATCTGCAATTATATTAACAAAAACAAATTTTAATATTTTTAGATGGCAGAAAATAAACAACGCACAGTTTGCTGTCCATTTTTCCAATATTCTTCACTTTTTCACACACTTTCATTTCACTTTTTGTTTTAACAAATAAACAAATTTCACTATCAGCTGTCCAAATGCACAAGTCTGCCGTCTGTCACCATAAAATTTCAATGCGCATTAGCGTTGCTTAAAGCGCATTAATTTTGCTCGTCTGTCAGGGCTATTACGGGAGGCTGGCTTTTTGAACGGATTAGAACAAATTTTCTTTTTGCTATGTACATTCATGTATTGCATATTAAACAGCAAACAGTAACAAATCTTCAACACTTGCACAGTGCACGAATAAAAGTGACAGCAAGTGTATACAAGACTGTCCATTTCGCTCTGAACGCCATCTGCACGTATCTTATTGCACTAAACAGCTTTTAGAGTAGCGGTATAATTTAAAAGCACCGTTTATTGAATGTATAATATAAATATAAATATATCAGTTTAAACTAACATCATATTTTTATGAATGAGAACACTGATTTCTTCATTAATTAAATTCTAAGAATACAATTTACATATTTACCTCTGAAAATTCTCAAGCGTTTTTGAGAAGCGAAAATACAACTTGCGAATGCGCAAATAAAATCACGAAGCCCAATTGCCTGTCACGAAAATTGCGATATAAAATGAAAACGCACCGGCCACCTTGACAAGATCAGATTCCTTCAATATCCAGCAACAACGAACTGGGTCCACTTGCACCTTCCCCTGGGGTAATGCCCGCAGGGAGCATCCTATTAATAGATGCGCTGGTGTTAACGGCTCGCCGTCGTTGGGATCTTGGCTCAGAGGTACTAGGGGCGAGAGTTGAGAATGGCCTCCACTTCCGCCAACACTGTTGCTAACTCCTCTGCTGTGAGTAGCGCGTTGCTGGTTACGCGAACGATGTGGTGTTTGGCGGACTTCACCGCGGCTTCCCATTATCCGCCGAAATGCGGCGCCCGTGGTGGTATAAAGATGAAGCTGCACCCTTCGTCTGTTGCGAATCTCTTCAGCTCTGGACCCATTGCTAGAAACGCCTCCTTCAATTCGCGCAGCTTGCGATCGGCGCCTACGAAATTGGTGGCATTCCTCGGCGTCCAATGAACCTTTTTAGGACGAGAAGAAATTAATTAGAAGATAGGTCCGAATCTAGTTCTAAATGTATTGCTTTGGAGGTAAAGCAAACGAAAACTGCAATATATGTTTTTACGGGTGGTCGGCCGCGTATTTTTAACGTTGTGTATATCGGACCACAAAAATCTACTCCACATATAAGAAAGGGCCGTAGTGCTCGAAGTCTTTCGACAGGCAAATTTCCCATTATTTGGTTTTGCAACTTCGGTTTGTAATGAAAACAATGTAAACAGTTTCTAACGGTTCTACTGCAAGCTTCTCGGGCATTAATTAGCCATATGCGTTCTTGAAGAAGCGCAACCAACGCTTTAGCCCCAGCGTGTTGATTTCGAATGTACAGGAACCGTAAATACGTTATGACGAAGTGCGAAGTAGTAGAAGCGGAAATTTGGTATCGTATGGGAGAGGTGCATTTTATAGGCGACCTCCTACTCGGATTAATTTGAACGACAGCGACTTATCCGAGTACTCTGCAAAAACGGGTTGAGTTTTTGCAAGTTTGTGGGTAGGGTGGTGCATTTATGCAATTTTTGAATAACATCCAAAAATTCTGAATGTTGGACCACCTGTGCAATTTTTAGAAAACTCAAGTTTAGCTCTTCTGAAGTCAGATCCTGTCCCAAGAAAGATTTTGGGGGTCGTCTTATGCATCGTAATATGTATGTGACCACACGAAGCAATTTTTTATGAGAAGTGAATTTTTCAATAAGGTCCAATATTGAATTTTTCTCAGTAGTTGAAATTAGTGTAATCGTGTTTTTCTTCTTCTCTAATGCTTCGTCTTCTGGTGAGAGCTTAATTGGCCATAATGCAGGGTCTTCTAGGAGGAACTGTGGACCGCCAAACCATATCGAATTATTCAATTCGCCCACGTTACAACCCCGAGGCACTTGAACCGCAGGATTTGGTTTTGTTGGCAGATGCCGCCAATGTACTTTATCAGTCAACTCTTGGATTTCGGACACTCTGTTTGCGACGAAGGTTTGTAGTGAGCATGGATGAGTTTTAATCCAATGTAAAACAATTTCATAGTCTGTCCAAAATGTAATATTTTCGAAGTGTCGACTCAACATAGGCGCTACTCTTGACCATAATTCGAAAGAGGATGTGCTGCCGAGAGCTCGAGACGCGGGAGAGACTTGGTCTTAAGCGGAGCCACTCTAGACTTTGCAGTAAGCAGCATACATTTAATACCACTAGCAGATTGGCTTCGTATGTATATGCAGCATCCGTACGCCCTTATTGAGGTGTCGGAGAAGCCATGTATTTGACAATATATTCCTTTTAGTGGCTCGCAGATCCTGAAAATTGTCATCTAAAACAAAGCGAAACAAATCCTCTTTCGGCAACCAATCGATTCCTAAAGTTTTAGTGGAATTTTTGTCATTGAAACTTAATGACTTTTCGGTGCAATTACTGTCGAAAAAATTAGGGTGGTTCGAAAAGCATGAATCCGCCCGAGTTTAATATTGTAATTGCCTCACTTCTCAAAAGATCTAGAGACTCAAAATTTTCGGACCTTGTCAATAAATCATCAACATAAAGGTCCCTTTTGATGGCCAATAAACCGAGTGGATATTTCATTGAATTGGCATCACTAAGCATTTGCAAACACCGTGTTGCGAGAAATGGAGCAGGCGCAGTGCCGTATGTTAAGACGAAAAATTTGTATTTGCTCTGAAGGATGCTTCTCCACACAATAAGTTGACAATTTCTGTCTTCTTCATGCATAATTATTTGACGGTACATTATAGTAATGCCCGCTGTTAGTGCATACTTATGTAAGCGAAAACAAAGAAGAGTTGAGTATAACTCTTCTTGGATGGACCTACCATCAAAAGTTCATTCAACGCTATTTGAATTGAAGATCGACTCGAGGCATCAAATACAACACGTAATTTGGTTGTTGTGCTCTCAGACCTTAAAACGCATTGATGCGAAATAAAGTAGTGTGGCACACTCGGGATCTTATTGTTCGTTGGGCTCATGTGACCCTTTCTATATTCATTTATAAATTCCAGATGCATTTTGAGAAGTTCTGGATCTTTTAATGTCCTTCTCTACAGGGCCTGAAACCGCCGAACTGCGGTTTCATAGGAGTGAGCGAGTAACTTACGGTCAGCTTTAAAAGGCATTCTGACTTGAAGCCGTCCTGAAGGCAATACTTGCGTTGTATTTACGAAAAATTTTTCACACTCTTGTTGCTCTTGTGTGAATTTAATGCCATTTGAATCTGTAGGTAATTCTTCTAGAGCCCAAAATTTTTGGACTACTGAATCTATTGACGTGAAGTCTTCTTCAGCTTGGCATAATGTGCTATGTAATCTGGGAGGAGAACTTATATTACTAAGGTATTTGCCAGATACAATCGATCCTAAAAGGGTTTTCTGAAAAGTTGGTTGGTTAGGACCATTTTTAATTTGGCCAACAGCTAAAAGATCGAAAAATGTTTCAGCACCCAAAAGGATATCCACTTTTTTAGATTTGTGGAATTCTGGGTCCGCCAATTCAATATTGTGCGGCATTTTCCAGCCACTAACATTGCTGTTATGGTCGGAATGATTTGCCGAAATGCATCGCATTACCCAGAATTCCACCGAAAATTCATAATTATTTAAACGCGACTTGACAAACGCGCTTAGTTTTGACCCCACTTTTGTATTGGAATTTCCAATTCCTATCACGCTTAATGTTTTGTGTTGACGTCGAATCCGCAACTTCTGTGCCAAGTCCTCCGTCATGAAGTTGACCTGGGAGCCTGAGTCCAGCAACGCTCTCGCAGCAGGTAATCTCCACAGCTGGTCCTCACTAAAATTACTGCTGTTGCCAACATTACCCGATCCGGCTTACTCGCTGTATGCATGGCATGTGTGGTGGATGGTTGCGGATGAGGTGCAGCGGGGAAGGAGACTGACGAGATGCGATCGATTGCACACACGACATCGATCCGCTCTGCACTTAGAGACCGTGTGCCCCTTACGCAAACAGTTTATGCATAAGGGCACCGATTTCACGAACTCGAACCTCTGCTGCACCGGAAGCGCCTTGAAAGTGGGGCAGGCAGTTAGATGGTGATCCCTCGATTTGCACTGTTGACAATTAGGCTGCCTTGTGTTTGCAGCAACTAGCGCCGATTTGGTCCTATCCATTTGGTGTTGCTTTCCATGACTCGTACTGCCTGTTGGTATGGGCTTCGTCCTTGAGTGTGATGCTCCTACCGCTGATAGCTGCTGGTATCTCCTATTTAGGGTGGCTTCACAGTCCTTCCACAGTGGCATTTGGATCGGGTGGCAGGGTCAAACTTTGTCATTACTAAATGTATTATAATAGCGTTTGTTATCTGTTTCTCAGCGCCCTGCGATAGCAATGAGTCATATACCGCTGACACTTCGTCAATCATTGATCGCAATGAAGGCGCGGATGGCTTTGGGATGGTTGGCAGCTCAAAAAGTTTAGATATTGTATTGAAAAAAATCAAACATTTATTATCATAAACCTTTTTGAGACTTGCCAACGCTTTCGGGTAATTTTCATCCGACATCTGAAACGCTTTAACTGTTCTCAAAGCCTCTGCAGATAGACAATTAACCAAATGGTTAAAGTTTTCAATATCTGGGATATTTGGATCATTATGAACCAAGCTCTCAAAGAAACTAATAAAATTTTTAAACTCTGAATATTCTCCCTTGAATTTCGGCAAATTCATTTTAGGGTGCCTTGAGCTGTGAGAAGTTACAAAAGATGTTTCAGCAAGTGAAGTTTTATTTTTCGCTAAAATTTACTTGATTATGGACTTCGTTTCAACGATTATGTCCTATAACTCCCCTCGGGCCATGTCGTCTTTTTCAATCTTTGATTGGCATTTCAATAATTTTTCACTATGTGAATTTAAAATATCGAGACGACATTCCAATTCGATTGGATCTAAAGACATAGTTTTTTCGAGAAGGCCCGTTTTAATGCGCAAAATACTACTTTTCGCAACCGTTCTTTGACGTCTTAACGACTTTAAGTCCGTCAACTCCTTACTTGGAGACAGCTTTGCGAGAGTTGGCTTTGGCTTGCTCATTTTGCTTGTTTAAATTAAATTTCCGAAAGTTTGGCAACAAATATATTAAGAATCGACAACGAAAACGAAAATATATACATACTATATATCGATTCCCAAATATACGAAAGTCAAACCAATATGCAATCAAGGTTGGCAACAAATATATTTGGAATCGGTTACGAAAACGAAAAAATAATAATATCGATTTTCAAGTTTACGAAAGCCAAACCAATAAATGCGCAAAATGAGTTCGTACATGTAAGTCACAATATATGTAATAATAAGTATATGTTTGCATATATATACAGTATAGAGCATAAGTCTTGATACTCTTTTAATTTTTCAGTTTATTATTAAAATATTTCAAACAAGTTTAAATAGTTTAGGCAACTTTGGTAATAATTAAAAAATCCACATTGTATTTATTCATAATCGAAAGGAAACAGCAAAATTTGGCTGCTGCATCAATAACGGTAGTCAAAAATGTAACTGTGATACGCTCGAGCCCCAATGTAGCTAGCGCGCAGAATAACGGTATATTTGACTTGTGATGTGTGGGAAAAACATATTGTTTGCAGACCATATTCTATATAACTTCATAGTACGTTCATTTATTCGCATCGAGGTAAAATATTTTCCGTGTGCAATCATGTTTCGAAAAAAATTGACATTAGAGGAGAGACAAATTGTGGTACGTATGCATAAAGATGGAAAATCAAATGCCGAAATCGGAAAATACATCGGCAGAAGTAAGGCAACATTTCAAAAGGTAATACAACGTTTCAAAAAGATGAAAAGGGTCGAAAATAAGCATAGATCAGGGCACACTAAGAAGCTTAATGAGAGAGATGAACGATTTATCCAGAGAACAATAGAAAATAATCCATTCGAAAGTGCTCCGAATATAGCAACTGTATTGGAAACATCTTTAAATACCATAAGCATAGAAAAAAGCCCTTTGTCAGTGACGTCAATAGAAATAAACGGCTGGATTTTGCAAAAACGTATAAATTCAAAGAATTTGACTTCTGGGATAATATTATTTTTTGCGACGAATCAAAATACAATATTTTTGGATATGATGGGCGACTTAAAGTGTGGAGGAAGCCAAACGAAGAGTTAAACCCAAAAAATACAATTAAGACGGTCAAGCATGGAGGTGGAGGTGTCATGGTATGGGGCTGCATGTCCACATCGGGTGTTGGCAACCTTGTTTTTATCGATGAAATTATGACAAAAGAAGTATATTTGAAAGTTCTTCAAGAAAATTTATTACAAAGTGCGGTAAAAATGGGACTGTCTGGCGGATTTTATTTCCAGCAGGACAACGATCAAAACATACTGCTCACATAGGGAAGATGTGGTTAATACATAAGGTACCCCATTTGTTATTAACACCAACACCTCCACAGAGTCCAGATCTCAATCCCATCGAGCATTTATGGGATATGATGGGCGACTTAAAGTGTGGAGGAAGCCAAACGAAGAGTTAAACCCAAAAAATACAATTAAGACGGTCAAGCATTGAGGTGGAGGTGTCATGGTATGGGGCTGCATGTCCACATCGGGTGTTGGCAACCTTGTTTTTATCGATGAAATTATGACAAAAGAGTATATTTGAAAGTTCTTCAAGAAAATTTATTACAAAGTGCGGTAAAAATGGGACTGTCTGGCGGATTTTATTTCCAGCAGGACAACGATCAAAACATACTGCTCACATAGGGAAGATGTGGTTAATACACAAGGTACCCCATTTGTTATTAACACCAACACCTCCACAGAGTCCAGATCTCAATCCCATCGAGCATTTATGGGATCATTTACAAAACCGCTTAAGGAAACACCATATTACTTCAAAAAATCAACTTAAAAGCTTGCTCCAAGTTGAATTGCAAAATATCAGTTCAGATTACACAAAAAAATTTATTCACTCCATGCCTGACCGATTAAAAGAAGTTGTTCGATTACGAGGATACCCCACTAGGTATTTTTGGTCAACTTATTATTAAGCTTTTTTTATACAATACCTCCTTTTTTGCAGGAGTATCAACATTTTTCCTGTGCGAATTTTAGAATATCCTTGGTTTGTTGATTTTTTTTTAAATAATGAAATACTTTTTTATCTAATTTTTTATATTTTTCACATGAGATGCATTTATTTAATTTTAATTCTCTTCTTCTTCTTAATTGGCGTAGACACCGCTTACGCGATTGTAGCCGAGTTAACAACAGCGCGCCAGTCGTTTCTTCTTTTCGCTACTTGGCGCCAATTGGATATTCCAAGCGAAGCCAGGTCCTTCTCCACTTGGTCCTTCCAACGGAGTGGAGGTCTTCCTCTTCCCCTGCCTCCCCCGGCGGGTACTGCGTCGAACACTTTCAGAACTGGAGTGTTTTCATCCATCCGGACAACATGACCTAGCCAGCGTAGCCGCTGTCTTTTAATTCGCTGAACTATGTCAATGTCGTCGTATATCTCGTACAGCTCATCGTTCCATCGAATGCGATATTCGCCGTGGCCAATACGCAAAGGACCATAAATCTTTCGCAGAATTTTTCTCTCGAAAACTCGCAACGACGACTCATCAGTTGGTGACATTGTTCAAGCCTCTGCACCATATAGCAGGACGGGAATTATAAGTGACATATAGAGTTTGGTTTTTGTTTGTCGAGAGAGAACTTTGCTTCTCAATTGCCTACTCAGTCCGAAGTAACACCTGTTGGCAAGAGTTATTCTGCGTTGGATTTCTAGGCTGATATTGTTGGTGGTGTTTACGCTGGCTCAAAGACAGACGAAATTATCTACGACTTCAAAGTTATGGCTGTCAACAGTGACGTGAGAGCCTAGTCGCGAGTGCGACGACTGTTTGTTTGATGACAAGAGATATTTCGTTTTGCCCTCGTTCACTGCCAGACCCATTTTCTGTGCTTCCTTGTCCAGCCTGGAGAAAGCAGAACTAACGGCGCGGGTGTTGAGGCCGATGATATCGACATCCTTTTCGTGCTGTCGACAGCAGCTTTGAAATCGACGAAGAGGTGGTGTGTGTCGATTCTCCTTTCACGGGTCTTTTCCACGATTAGGCGCATGATGAATATCTGGTCGGTTGTTGATTTTCCAGGTCTGAAGCCACACAGATAAGGTCCAATCAGTTTGTTGACGGTGGGCTCTAATCTTTCACACAATACGCTCGATAGAACCTTATATGCGATGTTGAGCAGGCTAATCCCACGGTAGTTGGCGCAGATTGTGGGGTCTCCTTTTTTATGGATTGGGCATAGCACACTTAAATTCCAATCGTTGGGCATGCTTTCGTCCGACCATATTTTACAAAGAAGCTGATGCATGCTCCTTATCAGTTCTTCGCCGCCGTATTTGAATAGCTCGGCCGGCAATCCGTCGGCCCCTGCCGCATTGTTGTTCTTGAGGCGGGCAATTGCTATTCGAACTTCTTCATGGTCGGGTAATGGAACGTCTGCTCCATCGCCATCGATTGGGGAATCGGGTTCTCCTTCTCCTGGCGTTGTGCGTTCACTGCCATTCAGCAGGCTGGAGAAGTGTTCCCTCCATAATTTAACTATGCTCTGGGCATCGCACCGCATTTTTTCGTAGAATTTTCGAGCATTACCCCTGTCGGCCAGCTTATCAATCTCTTCGTACTCACGCATTTCAGCCTCTTTCTTTTTCTGTCTGCAAATGCGTCTCGCTTCAATTTTCAACTCTCGGTATCTATCCCATCCCGCACGTGTTGTGGTCGATCGTAACGTTGCGAGGTAGGCAGCCTGTTTTCTCTCCGCTGCGACACGGCACTCCTCGTCGTACCAGCTGTTCTTTTGCACTTTCCGAAAACCAATGGCTTCGGTTGCAGCTGTACGTATGGAGTTTGAAATGCCGTCCCACATTTCCCTTATACCGAGTTGTTGACGAGTGCTCTCAGAGAGCAGGAGTGCAAGCCGAGTAGAAAATCGTTCGGCTGTCTGTTGTGATTGCAGCTTCTCGACGTCGAACCTTCCTTGTGTTTGTTGGCGTGCGTTTTTTTCTGCACAGAGGCGGGTGCGAATCTTGGCTGCAACAAGATAGTGGTCCGAGTCGATGTTAGGACCTCGGAGCGCACGCACCGTCTATCACAACATGATCGATCTGGTTGGTGGTTTTTCGATCCGGAGACAGCCAGGTGGCTTGATGAATCTTTTTATGCTGCAATTTAGTACTACAGATAACCATTTTCGATGACGATTTTGACATCGTGGCGAGGGCAGCTCTCATAAGTGCGCTCCAAGCGCTCATAGAAGGCATCTTTGGTCACATCGTCCTTCTCTTCCTTCTCTCCCACCACGAATCCAACACCAAACTTGCGCTCCTTTATATGGCCACTGTAGTAAATGTCACAAGGACCTACTCGTGTCTGTCCTTGTCCCGTCCATCGCATTTCTTGGACGGCGGTGATGTCAGCCTTTATTTTCGCGAGGACATCAACCAGCTGGGCAGCGGCACCTTCCTAATTAAGGGTCCGGACATTCCAGGTGCATGCCCTCAAATCGTAGTCCTTATTTCGCTTGCCATGGTCGTCATCAAAAGGTGGGTCTCTCATCTGAGGCTGATTGTTCGTTTTCATTGGTAAGATTTTTTACGTGGCGGGTCCCAAACCTAGCGCACAACCCTGCGGAGGGGATGTTTCGCCTTCTCACTTTAGCTCGCCTTCGAACGGATGTTCTTAGGCTACCCAGAGGATACTTGGTCAAAGACCGGAAGTAGTGAGAATCGTTTCTGGGCACTCCCAAGTGAATGGCGATTAGAGGACATTCCTCTCTTGCGTGAACTTCTACACATGACTCCATCCTCCAATTTAATTAATAAATGGAAATATTCAAGAAATTTTGTGATATATCTTATAAAATGTCTTCGAAGTGGTAGGGTATCAATACTTTTGCTTTACACTGTATGTACAATATTAATAAAATGAAATACATATGTATAAAGTGAAAAAGAGAGAGCCAAAAACTGAAAGTGCACTTGTTTTGTTGTTTCCTTTTTTTTGCACTGCTTTCAGTAAATCGCACTCGTTACCTGGTGCGTCGGCTGTTTGCCGGCGCTTACGTCCCTTTTGTACAGAATGCAGCGGCAGCTCATTCCAACGAAGGCAACGATTTGATGGTAGCAGCGACGATAGCAGCAACGGCGTTGTAGTAGCTGCGGGTTGATGGCAGCGGCGACGATGGCAGCAGCGCTTTGATGGTAGCAGCGACGTTGTGGCAGCAGCGGGTAAATGGCAGCGAAGTGATTGTAGAAGCAACGGATTGATTATAACGGCACTTTTGCTTTTACCGGTTGGTGTGATTGCGGCACTTTCAACAGCTTTTAAACAGTTCTCGAACGGGTTTTTCCAACTGTTCCAACTGTTAATTTAAAATATTTTCCATTTTTTTTAGTTATACACTAACGTACATATATGTATATGTATATATATATGTCTTGTACGTACCAGCCCAGCCCAATTTAGAAATCTTGTCAGTTCGTTTTTCGTTCTTTTATTTTTGCACTACTGTATATCTCCGTTTTTGTTTTTGTGTTTTTGTGTTTTACGTATTATGTATTATTAGCACTCTCTGCATCCACGATTTCCCTTTTCCTTTTTCTTTTGCTATCATAAGCTTAGGTAAATATCGGGTGATTTTTTTGAGGTTAGGATTTTCATGCATTAGTATTTGACAGATCACGTGGGATTTCAGACATGGTGTCAAAGAGAAAGATGCTCAGTATGCTTTGACATTTCATCATGAATAGACTTACTAACGAGCAACGCTTGCAAATCATTGAATTTTATTACCAAAATCAGTGTTCGGTTCGAAATGTGTTTCGCGCTTTACGTCCGATTTATGGTCTACATAATCGACCAAGTGAGCAAACAATTAATGCGATTGTGACCAAGTTTCGCACTCAGTTTACTTTATTGGACATTAAACCAACCACACGAATGCGTACAGTGCGTACAGAAGAGAATATTGCGTCTGTTTCTGAGAGTGTGGCTGAAGACCGTGAAATGTCGATTCGTCGCCGTTCGCAGCAATTGGGTTTGTGTTATTCGACCACATGGAAGATTTTACGCAAAGATCTTGGTGTAAAACCGTATAAAATACAGCTCGTGCAAGAACTGAAGCCGAACGATCTGCCACAACGTCGAATTTTCAGTGAATGGGCCCTAGAAAAGTTGGCAGAAAATCCGCTTTTTTATCGACAAATTTTGTTCAGCGATGAGGCTCATTTCTGGTTGAATGGCTACGTAAATAAGCAAAATTGCCGCATTTGGGGTGAAGAGCAACCAGAAGCCGTTCAAGAACTGCCCATGCATCCCGAAAAATGCACTGTTTGGTGTGGTTTGTACGCTGGTGGAATCATTGGACCGTATTTTTTCAAAGATGCTGTTGGACGCAACGTTACGGTGAATGGCGATCGCTATCGTTCGATGCTAACAAACTTTTTGTTGCCAAAAATGGAAGAACTGAACTTGGTTGACATGTGGTTTCAACAAGATGGCGCTACATGCCACACAGCTCGCGATTCTATGGCCATTTTGAGGGAAAACTTCGGAGAACAATTCATCTCAAGAAATGGACCCGTAAGTTGGCCACCAAGATCATGCGATTTAACGCCTTTAGACTATTTTTTGTGGGGGTCAAGTCTAAAGTCTACAGAAATAAGCCAGCAACTATTCCAGCTTTGGAAGACAACATTTCCGAAGAAATTCGGGCTATTCCGGCCGAAATGCTCGAAAAAGTTGCCCAAAATTGGACTTTCCGAATGGACCACCTAAGACGCAGCCGCGGTCAACATTTAAATGAAATTATCTTCAAAAAGTAAATGTCATGAACCAATCTAACGTTTCAAATAAAGAACCGATGAGATTTTGCAAATTTTATGCGTTTTTTTTTTAAAAAAAGTTATCAAGCTCTTAAAAAATCACCCGATATATGGGTAAGTATTAGCACTCCACTTCACTGTACATACGTTTATACTTATGCGTATATATAATATATGTATAGCTTTCTATTTGGTTTTTATATTATGTTTAAATTTTTCTGTTTCACATATATGTACATATATTTGCGTTTATCTTTGGCCACTGTATTTTTGCAAGTATTCACGTAAGTACTAAATACTTTTCCCGCCACTTTTTCTTTTTATTTTCACTCTAGTTTTTTGTTTTATATTTTATGTTTTATAATTCTTTTCCCTTTATTTAGGTATCACTATCACTGCACAACTTGATCACTTCCACTATATACATATGTATGAATTATGTACATACTAGCTGACCCCGCAGTCGTTGTCCTGCGTGAAATTATGTGTTTAGAAATGAAAAAGTTGAATTTATAATTTCACTTTTTTTCAATGTATCGCAGCTTGATAAACAACATTTTTCGGTTTCTGTTCCTGTGTATAGAAAAGATGGTTTTCCAACTCCTGAGCAGGCCACGTATATCTGGCCGAATGAAAAACATAGCATTTCAATATAATAACGACAGATCCAACTTTGAGACGCAAAGAATTTAAAAATTCCACGATCGATCAATTTGTATGAGCGCAAGTCTCCCGGAATTTGACTTTGAATCTCCCAGTTTAAGTCAACAACATCGGCATTTTTGGCAACTAACATTGTGCGTGCACTTAAGGAATTGTAGTTACGATGATTTGTCCAATGTCCGAATATTCGTTATGAGTTCATCTTTGAAGAATTGGTAAAGGGAAGATGGAATTGACATCAAACCTCCGGAAGTATCAACCGGAATTTACCCATTTCCAATTCTTAGCGAATACGATGTAAAACGTCTTCGGCAATGTAATTTTTGTTCGTATTCCATAATTGATGCTAATTTGATGGCTGATCATCGTGAAAAGTGTGCGAACTACATTCCAGTGATTATCATGTTCCAGCAATTGTAATTGTAATAGTATGTACATATAATATCAAGATATTTTGCGAACAGAGCAAGTTCTCACAGACGGTTCACTGACGAAGGTTGAGAAAAAACTCGTAAATGTTAATTTTGTTGCTGGGGGTGTTTTCTCTGTCTGTACCGTATTCTCTGTGTTGAAATAGACTATTTGGTCATTCTCCAAAATAACTGCGAGACGCACAACAGTCGGAAAATGTTCATGAATCGCAAAAGTAAATATCATACAAAGCGCTTTATTGCAGTTCACGTATCGACCGTATCGTTCAAGATCAGTAACCGCCATGTTGCTTCCTTTGGTGACGTATTTACACACGTATTTTATCGATTACACCAAACTGCAATACGCAACATTGACATGACTTTTGAATGTGAATTAGACAACAGTGGCGAATATAGTACGATCCATATGTTGTCGACTTCGATGTGTTGTTAACTTCGATATTCACGCCTCTAAATTGAATGCTAAATTTCTGCCATTGTCATCTGGTGAGCGACGCTGATACTTTGGATATCCATCATTTCTAGTTTGTGTTTCCGAAAGAAAAGCACCTGGATAATGTTTCGTACATTTATTGTCAGACATACAAACCGAAGTGGTATTGTGATGTCCGTAAGGTACATGAACCACATTAGTTTCGTATAATTCTTCTATCTCTGGATCAGGAATTTCCGCAGAAATGATTTCATCAATTTGATTTGGTGTAACCACCATCCACCATCCAAAGAAGAATATGTGCGTGCGGCAAACCTCTCTTTGCCACTCAACAGAGTACATCCAGCATCTAACAGCACCACATATACGTTGCTTTAAGATAAAAATTACAAAACATCGCAACTGTTGTTTGAAAAGTTGTCCTCTGATATCGTGACGATCGCTTGCTGATTGCCCGCGATCCATAATTTCATTCGTATGTCATCGCATCCTAGGAATACTCGGTCATGTGCCATGGGCTGTCAATATACATACTTATGTTGATGCCAAAACGAACGCGACCTCTTCGTGGCATCGTAACAAATTTCAATCTGTAATTGAGCACTTTGTGTGAAACACACATAACGTTTTCACGGAATAAATTTCAATATTTTTTTTTTGAATAACCGGAATAAAGAAAGCAAACGACAAATCTGACGATAGAAAAACAAAAGGAAAAAAGTTTAAAAAAAAATTTTGTATGAAAAAAAGTTATTTTTTTGGGATTGTCCAACTTTCCGACTTTTCCTCACGAAAATCATACGGTTTTTTTATTTCTAAACTTTCCTCGATCGACAGCGAACAACTTCTGAAAATTTCATCAAGATTGGTTCAGCTGTTCTCGAGCATTAGCGTTACTAACAGAATTCATTCGTTTGTATGGGAAAAAGAAAAGGGCTCTTTTTAGGGGTTTTCCTGCAATTATTCGAATTTTTTTCGGCATCCAGCTCTGCAGCAGAAATTTTAACATTTTGCTTGAACAGAGCAGCGCGTGGAATAAAAATTATGCTCAAAACTATATATTGCTCTAACAGACGTACATACGTATGTTCGCTCTTTTGCTTATATTTTTATACGTTTATATGCAAAAATGTGTATTCGTATGAATTCTTTTTGTGTACATATATTTTTGAATACATGTACAATTGAATACATTTAAATTAAATTACTTTTTCAGAGCAATATTCGTAGTTAATGTAAAAATAAAGCCTTTTTTTATTATTTTTTGTATTAGATATATTCATACTTACATATTTATATAACAAACTACATATCATAACATTATTTAAAAATTGAAATATATTACAATAATGATAAATGAACATTAATCGTATATTTTATCCCTCAAAACTTGCATACATATATTCACATGTATCATGACCATATGTGTTTATGTTCGCTTTCGCGAATTCAAATCATATTATCACTTATCAATAATAACATGTGCGACCTGCTCATCGGTACATACATAAATATGTATGTGCGTATGACATACATACTTGTATACATATGCGTACACATGCAAAAATGTCCAAAACTCCTTTCCCGTCGCCAAAGGTAATGAGACATCTTCTATCATTTGTTGTATTTCTTTTCTAATTGCAGGGCTTTATTGTGAAGGTCTATAGCCGGTAATATTTTATTAAAATCTTCAAATCTCTTGTATATGTTGTGAAATATTTCTTCACTTGTTGTAAAGAATTCTTGAAATAAAGAATCTGAAATACATAAATTAAGTGATCCAGTTTTCGGCAGTGAGCTTATATTTTTATTTCTTAATTTTTCATTTAAAATTTGTAATTTTCTTTTGAAATTGTAATAATTGGAAATAATTCAAATATATGTTTATTTTCGCCCTGCAGTGCAAGATTAAGTTCATTAATCATATTACAAAAGTCAGTAAGGAATGCTAGCCAGATTAAAAAATCGTTCTCGCTTAAATGACCCGATAATCTTTTAGAATCTGGAGACTGATCCAGTTTTTAGAACTCTAAAATTTCGCATCGAAGTTCAAAAAACCTTTCTAGACTTCTTCCTCTGCTAAGCCACCTTACTTCTGTGAATAACAGTAAATCACCGTAGTCAGCTTCAACCTCCTCAAGAAATGTTTTAAATTTTCTATGATTTAACGCATTGTGACCCCCTCTTATTTTATTTATAATTTCCATACATATTTTCATCACATCATTCAAGCATAAATTTTTAGCAAATAGGGCTTGTTGATGTATAATGCAATGAAATGTTGGCACATCAATATGTTTGGTTAAATGCCCAATAAAGCCCTTCTTTTTTCCCACCATCATCTTTGCTCCATCTGTGCAGACAGCACTCAATTTATTTTTGTCAATAATTGAAAAAACTCTCTCATTAACAGCTTCCCACAATGTTTTCCCATTTACATGACCATGCAAAGAAACTAACCCAACAAAATCCTCATGAGTAACCAAATTTTCGTGGACTGTTTTCAAAAAAATTATTAATTGGCATGTATTACCTATGTCAGTACTGTCATCTAAACAAATAGAAAAAAACAAACATTCCTGAAGGCGTTTTTTCAAATCCTCAAATAAAAAATTACTTATTTTTGCTGTACGGCGATTAAGAGTTCTGGCTGATAATGGAATCGTTTCAACAAGCAAAGCCATATCTTTCCCACTTTGGCCAAAGCAATTTAAAACATTTTCAAAAAGATTTTTTACAAAAGGACCGTCTTCATATGGACGACATTTCTTTGCCAATGCAAGCGCAACAACATAAGAGGCTTTTAATATTTGGCGTTCTTCACAATTTTGATTATGATCTGGCTGTTTTAAAAATTTCTTGAACACTTTGGCTTTCATTTCGACAAGTAGTTCCGCTCTTTCATCATTTTTGTACTTTACATAATCAATATGGTGTGACATGTAGTGCCTTCTTATGTTATATTTGCTGCATTTTGCTAATTGTGTCGAACAAATGTAGCATTGCGGCTTTTTTAAATAATTTTCAAAGAAAAAAAACATCAATTCCCAAGAATTGTCAAACATATTTTTGCAGTGTATTTGAATTAAACAAGCGCTCATAATGTTGATTTAACAAAAGTCAAGCAGAGACTAGCTGCTTTGTGTATACAAATCTCTTGCGTACATGAGAATTTCCGATCGTGTCTGTGTAAAAACACGATTGCAGTCGGGCCCGCGGGTCTATGGGCTGCCGACCACTGCTTTACAAAAACAATCGTTTGAAATGGCATCAGACATACTTATCTGCGTACACATGTAAACATGTGCGTATGACATTCCCACACAAATAATGCATACACAACATACATATTTATATGCGTTCACATGTAGATATGTCATCCGCAAAAATTACAAATATTGTTCTACAAAAACAATAAATGCCTGAAATAGCATCAGCGGTGTCACAAGTCAATATGGCAGCGAAATGTAGTAAATCTTACAGCAAGAACTATTTCATTCATGAACACAAGCGCACTTTCAACAGGCAAACTCGCTTCATTCATAAAAGCGATCGTTCGCTAATTCAGAGAACGTCAAATATAGAGAAGGTGCGGCTAACAGAGCCGATAGCATTTGTGTAAGGAATTCGCCGTGCTCTGACTATTTAGCAGAATTGAGCACGTGCAGTGGCAGAATTATATGTAAAATGACTGAGAATAAATAAAGAGAATTGCTCTGTAGAAAAGTATACAAAATATACAGTCACACAGAGAATGTAAAAAAGCATTCAATGAGTGACATATGCATGCTTATATTGTATTATATGAACCATTGTCACATATGCGTGATTACTTTGTGTTATAAGAACCATTGTTTTCCGAAAAATGGTAAACATTTTATGTGATAAAATTAAATAAAAAATAATTTTAAATAAATTATTATTTCAAAAATTATATTAATTTCGTCTATTATAAAATGAACTTAAATGTGCTCATATAAGCACTTCCATTCATTCCTTTCATTTCTTCAAAAAAATTAATGAACTTCATGAAATATGCATATTCGCATTATTTCGTTATCATTTCCATATTTGTACCAATAGAATTTCTATGGCACACACATACATATGTACATATATTATTTCCTTGGCACATTTGTCTGTATGTTTAGGAAAGCAAATGCGAGCGACATATATGTATATGTACATACATTCATAATAACAAGTGTCGCAGGCATCTTTCGCATCTCCGTTGTCACGGTCAACCAATGGCCGAAACTGACGTTTGTCAAAGAGTCAAGTGCTGAACACATTGAGCGCGAATACACACGTTCTTTTGGACACAGTTATATAGTTGTGAAGCTGCCTCAATAAAAGTGCCCCTAAGAACGTGTGTATTCTAATATTTGACAAATGTCGCTTGCAGTCTATCGCGCTCATTGTGTTCGGCACTTGTGTGATGATAAAAAATCCAAGCTGTGCCGACAAAAATAAACGAGTGGTCGCCAATTGTCACCGCTTCCCTTGCCACTGTACAGCTCCGCCTACAAACCAGCGCAAATATGTATGAAGATGTATGAGCTGCATACATATCGACAAAGATTTTTGCGAGTCATGTGGTGAACACATAGAGCGCGACAGACTGCAAACTACATCTGTTAAATATTAAAATACACACGTTCTTATGGGCAGTGTTATTTTGGCAGCTGCACGACTACACGACTGCAGGCCGACAGTTGTCGTTCTCGCTAACTTCAATATCCTCCTATTTTTGCCAACGACAGTAGGACGACAGTAGAGTTGACAGTAGAATGGAAGATAGAAAGAGGAGGTAGAGTGGTGATGCCACTAATATTTAAAATGTAAAATTATCACAGCCCTAACAAACTTGACGTTATTTTACAAATAAAAGCATAAAATAGCTATATTATAGCTCTATTATATCATTTGTAATAACAATTGACAATTCAAAGTAAAAATATTTACCTATTTACTTATTTTTTGCATAAAAAAATTCATTTTGAACAAAATATTAAAATTTCATTGAAGTGAAAGGAATTAGTATGGCCACAATGAAATTGTGTACATACAGAATGGACAACTGCGTTGTTTTGTGTACATGCCGGCCATTGTGTTGTTGTTGCTTCTCAAAATCTACATGTAGTAAGATGAACAACGACGTCTGTCTGCAGTCTGTCGCAGTCATTGTGTTCACCACTTCACGGAAAAATATTTTAGATCGACAACAGCTATGTTGCCGCTTTTCTCACTTCTTACTGTGAAAAAGCATCAGAAAGTTGTTCAATTTATGATTTTTAGCGTTTGCCATCGTCGCGTAAAGCCGCTTGTGGGGAAACGCATTCTCGGGGAGATGTGAAGGTGGTCGCTTTTATGAATGAAGCGAGTTTGCCTGTTGAAAGTGCGCTTGCGTTCATGAATGAAATTGTTCTTGCTGTAAGATTTACTACATTAGGCTGCCATATTGACTTGTGACGCCGCTGATGCTATTTCAGAAATTTGTTGTTTTTGTAGAACAATATTTGTAATTTTTGCGGATGACATATCTACATATAAGTATGTATGTTGTGTATGCATTATTTGTGTGGGAATGTCATACGCACATATTTACCTATTTTTTTTTTTTTTTTTTTTTTAGAGTAGGAGGAAGCATCGAAAACCGGAGTGCGGGACTTTAATCCGCTAAACCTAACCTACTCCCACCTCATGTCTCTCCCACGGGACCACTAGACAAAGTATTATTTCATGGGAGAGAAGAAGACGTTTAAGTCTCCTCTATTGCACGGACTGACTGACGTCTAATCTGTTCTAAATGTCTCAATTTTGTCATAATTAGATTTGCCGCTCTGCTGACAGCTTTCCACTTTACAGAGGACTCGCAAATAAGTGCAGTCAAATTTTCCACCGTGATACTACCTCCCAGTGTTGTTTTCAACATTTCCCTTATACTTGAAAACCGAGGGCAATAAAAGAACACGTGTTCAGAGTCTTCTATACACTCTGTACACGTCGGACAGTATTGACTAAAGTCATGACGATATTTGAATAGATAGCCTCTGGAAGCAACCATGTCCACTGAGTATTTGGGTAAGGTGGAAATCCAGGTCTCCATGTTGCCTACCTATCCACGAGTGTATGTCCGAAATCAGTTGGTAGGTCCATCGTCCTTTGCATGAATTTTGCCACCGCTGCTGCCACATTGCAATGCTTTTTATTCTCTCTTCTCTTTTTGCTGTGATAGACGTCTCTGATAAGTTATATATTCGCGCGAATTCGTCTCCCTGGATGTCAATCGGTGCCATACTGGCTAATACCTCAGCAGCGTCATTTGAAATGGTTCGGAAAGCACTTATCACTCGTATTGCTGAAAGCCTATGCACTGTGTTAATTGGTCAAGCATATGATTTTGTTTCTAGCGCCTGTATCCATATTGGAGCCGCATATAGGATCACTGAACTTATTGCCTTAGCTATTAAACATCGTCGGCTGGAACGCACACAGCCTTTATTTGCCATCATTCTAGATAACGCATTATATATTTTATTTGCATTACTTGTCGCATTTTCCAAGTGTTCTTTGAACTTGAGTCTTGAGTCCACTATTACCCCAAGATACTTCAACTGCGGCTGTGAAGTAATCTCACATTCTCCTATGGTCAGCGATATTTTCTCCTCATTTTTCCTTGAGCTTATGAGCAGGACTTCTGTTTTCTGCTCAGCCAGCTCTAGACTCTTGGTAGTAAACAATCGGCGCAGACCATTTATGCTGTCATTGCATTTGATCCGGAGGTCATCCAGATGTTTAGCTACAGCTACCACTACGAGGTCATCCTCATAAGCGATTGTTTTCACATTTTTTGGTTGCGGTATTCTTAACACCCCGTCGTACATTAGGTTCCATAGCAACGGGCCTAAAACCGAGCCTTGCGGTACTCCACTGGAGATAGTGTAGCTCTGAGTGCCCTCGTCCGTCTCGTATAGCAATATCCTATTTTGAAAATAACTCATTATAATATTTATCAGATAATGAGGTGCGTCTATATCGTGTAGAGCTTTTATTATATGTGCCCACTTTGCGGAGTTGAACGCATTCTTCACATCCAGGGTTATTAGCGCGCAGTATTTTTTCCTACCACCTTTCCATCTTCTTCCATTTATTGCACATTTTGCAGTATCAACTACTTCTCTTAATGCGTCAATAGTGGACTTCTTTTTGATGAAGCCGTATTGTCTCTCTGATAATCCGCCGGCTTTTTGGATTGCTAACTCCAAGCGGTTTCTTACAATGCTTTCGTACACTTTCCAATTGTGTCGAGCATGCAAAGAGGTCGATAAGATGAAGGTTCTTCTGGTGGCTTTTTTGGCTTTGGGAGTAGAACCAGACGCTGTATCTTCCACGGATCAGGGAACACCTCTTCTAATATACATGCATTGTACATATTAACAAGTAAGCTGGGCTTTAGAGTTATGGCTTCTTTAAGGGCTCTATTTGGTATACCATCTATTCCGGGCGCTTTAGAGTTTTTGATTTTTTTCGCAATAGCCAATAGTTCGTCTTCTGTGACTAATAGGGGTGGCTCCGTAGCTTCGTTTCGTTTAATATAGGAAAAGGCGGCATGTGTTGGGAATAACGCTTCGACAACATTTTTCATAAAAGATGCGTTCTTAGGTTGCTGAGACTTATTTTTAAACTTCGACATACAAATTTTGTATGCCGTTCCCCAGGGGTCTATGTTCGCTTCTTCACAGATCTTTTCGAAACAGGATCTCTTACTACGGATTATGGCCGACTTCAGGAGCTTTTTTTTGATATTTAAATGATTCTCTGAGACTGATTTCGTTATCACCTCCCTGATTACGCTGTAAGCGGCGTCTAGCTGAGTGACAGAGCTTCCTCAGCTTGGCGATTTCGTCGTTCCACCAGTATACCGGCTTCCTATTTATATTGTATCTCGTCCTGCGCATAGTTGCATCGCATGCTGCAACTAGCTCCTTCTGCACAGCGGATACTAAGTGGGCGGCATCTTCGCCTGTTACCTTTGCCGCACTCCAGACGCTTTCAAAAATGTCAGTATCAAAGTCTTTTTGCCGCCAGCTTCATTTTCGAGAAGTATTTCTACTACAGAGTTCCGTTTCCTGTGAGAACGAAACTTCGGCAATTATAGCCATATGGTCGCTATTTGTATACATGTCTGACACCTTCCATTTAGCATACCTGCTAAGCGCGTCGTTAGCAAACATTAGGTCTATTATTGATACTTTATTTCCCTTTTGAAAGGTATTTTGTGTGCCACTGTTTAAAATCATACGGTTTGTTTGACTCAAAAATTCTAGAATGAGGCGACCACGATGGTTTGTAATTCTGCTACCCCAAGCAGTAGACCATGCGTTGAAATCTCCCGCTATTATTATTGGGGATTTGCTTCTGATTTCTAGAGACAACTCCAGGAGAAAATCTTCAAATTCGCTAATTGTTGCACTAGGACGAGCATAGCAACTTACAAAAAATATTCTTTGTATGTTCGCCCATGTAAAACTATTATGGGTTTCATTGGAGCGAGATGTGAAGGCTTGTCCTTTACAGGCCCATATTGCTGCTTTGCCACTTATATCTTTACACCAAGTGCTTTCCGAACGTTGAGAATATTGTTCGCTTAAAATGGCGACATCTATGTTTTCTTCCAGCACCGTTTGTTTTAGAAGGTCTTGTGCTGCAGCGCAATGATTGAGATTAAGTTGCAGTATCTTCATTTTCTCATTGACTTCAACATATCTGCGTATTTAGGACAGGCCGTACTCAGAACAGAGTGTTTCCCTTTGCAGAGCATACAACTCGGGGAATTCGTGAATGTCTTTGCCATGTGACCTGGGGTTCCGCAACGAGTACAAAGGGATGACCTATCAATGGGGCTGCTACATTTGTGTGCTATATGGCCTAGTTGAAAGCACCTAAAACAAGGAGTAATAGGTGATAATTCCCGGAGACGACAAATAGACCACCCGATCTTTACTTTACCGCAGTAAGCTCTTTAAGAGCTATTTGAGTGCCACTCCGAGTTTTCCGCAGATTTTTTATATTTTTCTTCCCCAGGTTTTGGATCCCACACTCCTTTTGTAATGCCTCACATATTTCTTCAGGGGTGGTTATCTCATCTAGGTCTTTGAACATAATGGTAATATTATGAGTTTTTGGCTGTATTACGGCCATCTCACCAATAACTCCCTCTAGGGCACTTTCGAACGTGTCGGCTCCCTTTTCTGTTTGATTTTTTAATTCGATTAGCAGGTCTCCTTTGAGGGTTTTTCTAATGTACCTCACGTTTGAACCCAGTTCTTCAAGGCCGCTGTCGCATTTTATTTTTTCAATATATCTGCATACGAAGGTCTCTCTTTTTTGTTAAGATAATAGCGTCTGGCTTCGATTTGAATCTCTTCTCGATCGGTTTCTTCTTTCTGACAACGTCTATCCATTTTTCGCCTGCGGGCTTGCCTCCCAAACTGTCTTTATGCACGCATTCAGTGACCTCACTATATGTTGCTTGCACTTTATGACTCATGTTTTTCGGCTTCTTCGTTGGTGGCAAATATCCCAATATCTCGCGAGGTCTCTTTGGAGCATTTTTATCTCTTTGGATAGCCGAATTTTCTTGCTTTTCTGCCTTGTCATACAAGCTTGTGATACAGCTTACCGGATCACGCATAGCTTGGTTAATATGTCTCTGACCAGACATCTTGCTTTCGAGCTCTTTAATTTTTTTACCCAGTTTGCAGAAAATATTGGGATTTTCATTATTTTCAAGCTGCTCAAAATTGCCACCTTTGCCTGCTTGGTTGGCATTTTCGCATATTTTTGCTGATCCAGCAGCGGTGGGTTCTTCAGGTTTGCCTTTTGGAGGCGTTCTCAAGATTTTTGAGTTTCTCCGAAAAGGATTCTCTGGTGTACATCCCAAACTGTTCTCAGAGGCCATAATTCTGCCAGAGAATAGTTGAGAGCACCTGTCAGTAGGTACGTTCAGTCTTTGCCCTAATAAACCTTACTTATATTTTGATGGTTGGCAATGCCGTAACCAAAGCAAAACGAAGAAGGAGAAAAAGGAGAAACAAAACAGAACAAAAACAGCTGATAGACTAAGTCAAAACGGCAAAAAGGAATTAAGTGCACGTTTTGATTCGCTGTTACGAGGGGAAATTCCTATTTAATTTTTGTTTTATGTACTATATAAAATTACCAAAAAGGGGCAGGTAAGTGCCAAATAAATTCTATTGAAACCAAATCAAAGTACTTATCTCATTTTTGGTATTAGCATCCACTCAATCAGAAGTCCAGTTCCAGTCTCCCGGTAAGTCTCAAACTAAAACACTCCTGCTACCACTTTTAAAAACCACCAATTCTTTCTGATATTTTAGACCACTAGAAACACGTCTACTCTCTCTGTATGTGTATCTTCTGCACATATTTACATGTGTACGCAGATAAGTATGTGTTTGAATTATAAAATCAAACTGTTTGATTTGTAAGATCAAACTTTAAAAACTCAATGAAGATTTTATCAAACCTTACCACTGGTGGGGGAAAATGAAAAGACCTTCACTGAGCTGAGAAATATTTCATTCTGATTTTATTTAGAATTTTCACTTATTTATATACAATTTTAAGAACTATCTTAATATATGTGTATGTGTGTATGTTCATATGTACTATATGTAGCATATTGTTTATGCTACATGGTATGGTATTGTTTTCAAGTGCACATGTTGTGTGACCTTGGATTTGTTTTAATGTGAGTACATTTACAGACAGTTGCTACAATGTATTCTAAGAACCCATGGGTTATCATATGTAAACATCTTATCCTTTGTAATGTTTGTGTTATTGTCTGTTGAATGCTATTGTTTTGCATGACAGTGCATTTTTAGTATGTGTTTATGTTTATGTGTATGTTCAATATATTTGAACATAGATATCTAATAATAGTGGACTGTATCAATAGTAAGATTTAATAATATATAAACGTTTTTAAATATAATGTTGTTGTCCGTCCTTTGGCAGCAACGAACATGTTCAATTTTGAACAGTATGTCTGATGCCATTTCAAACGATCGTTTTTGTAAAGCAATGTTTGTAGATTTTGGGGGTGACATTTTTGCATGTATACGCATATGTATACAAGTATGTAGGTTTGTGTATGCGTTATTTGTGTACCAATGTCATACGCACATACATATTTATGTATGTACAGATGAGCAAGTCGCACATGTTATTATTGATTAGTGATAATATGATTTGAACTCGCGAAAGCGAACATAAACACTTATGGTCATGATACATGTGAATATATGTATGCAAGTTTTGAATGATAAAATATACGATTAATGTTCATTTATCACTATTGTAATATATTTCAATTTTTAAACAATATTATGATATGTAGTTTGTTGTATAAATATGTAGGTATGAATATATCTAAGACAAAAAATAATAAAAAAAGGCTTTATTTTTACATTAACTACGAATATTGCTCTGAAAAAGTAATTTAATTTAAATGTACTCAATTGTACATGTATTCATAAATATATGTACACAAAAAGAATTCATACGAATACACATGTTTGCATATAAACGTATAAAAATATAAGCAAAAAAGCGAACATACATATGTACGTCTGTTAGAGCAATATATAAGTAGTTTTGAGCATAATTTTTATTCCACGCGCTGCCCTGTTCAAGCAAAATGTTAAAATTTCTGCTGCAGAGCTGGCTGGTGAAACACCTCCATCTCGACCGAGTTACCGATAAATATTTTTACGTTCTTCGCGCCGTGAACCTTCTCTATTATAAGCGTTCTCTGTTAGAAATGTATTACGAGTATTAAGGTAAGTATACAATGATAATATAATTCAATAATTTATAATTTTTATAATGCAATTTTCTTAATTTAGTTTTAGGTTTAAATATATACATCTTGTCGCCTGACGCAACAACAATAGCGACAACTTTGCATTTTTTTGCTGTTCATGGGATCTGAGTCTCATATTTTTGAACACTGATTCTTATGTAAAATTGAACGGGGAATCGAATGGAAAAGTCAATTTTGAAAAAAGTTGGTGGAAAAGCACAAAAAACAGTTTTTTTTTTTTTAATGTGTTTTTTTTTTTCATTTTGAAAATATTTGTATCAGAAAGCTGAGATTTTTTTATATAAAATTTTTTTCACTCAATTTTCACGTCGTTAAAAACTAAAAGAAAGTAATTTTTATGTTTGATCGGAATTTGAATTACGCACCAAAAAACAGTGGAGCAACTTTGACCACTAAAAAGTTAACAGATATTCTTCTTCTGATCTATATTATGATATTCTAAAATTTGGTCAAAATCGGATAACCACGGGTACAAAACCATGTCGCCAATTCATGGATGTACCATGTACCATGTACTTATGTATATTTACACTTGTATGAAAATAAATATGTCGATAACAAATATTAAATTTTCTATAGCATAGTCGAAAAGCATAATTGCCAATAAAAATTAAAATATATATTGACTTTGTTTCAGAATATTTACGAAATTTATGTGAAATTGGGCACGATTCCGATTACTTTGGCGGAGGGGTAAAAAAACCGAATTTCCGTGTATATACCCGATATGCCGTGCGGATAGGGGAGCTTCTCTAGAGAAGAAATATCTAAGAATAATATAATAATAACCTTTATTTTTTAAAATATTCACGATTAAAAGTTCAAAAATTTGCACTAATAACACATGGTATTTCTCTGTGTTTCACTAAATTTTTTCACGTTTTTCACTCTGTATATTTAAATATACACTCTAAACATTGAAATAAGTTCACATTTCACTTTTATTTTTCTGTATTTTACCTAAATTTATTAATTTAAAAATCACTTAGCACACTCATCGTTGAAAAGGTTAGATTGTTTACAATTATGAGGAAAACGAGCCTTGCCACATCTTACACAGCAAATATGTAGGATTTTAAAAACTTTTTCTTTTTTTGCTTTCTCGCGTGATTCTTTTTTCTATATTAACTATAAAAAAAAATACTTTCTACATATGTATATGTGTAATATGTGATTTATGTGACTGAAGTACTTTCGCGTAGTACTCCTTTCAGCGTTGGCGGCCTTCGGTCGCGCTTTAAAGAAATAACCCTGGTCGAGCGAATACCGGGGTGACTGAAGTACCTTCGCGTAGTACTCCTTTCTGTGTTGGTGGCCTTCGGCCGTGCTTTAAAAAAATAACACTGGTCGACCGAATACCCGGGGTGACCGTAGTACTTTCGCGAAGTACTCCTTTCTGCGTTGGTGGCCTTCGGCCGCGCTTTCAAAAAAAACCCTGGTCGAGCGAATACCAGGGGTGACTGTAGTATTTTCGCATAGTACTCCTTTCTGCGTTAAAATAAAAAAATATATATTGAGTTTCGTTATAAAGTGGTTATATTTTTTGGTTATCTTGCACTGATATTGAAACAAAATTTGAGTTTTCGTTATAAAATGGTTAAATTTTGGTTTTATTATATCTGTCAGCGCTGTCCATTTATTTCTAATAATACGTTGTTTTGTATATTAGGTGACAATAAGAATATTAATAACATAATATAATATAAAATTACTTATTTGTTTATTAAATTAAATAAAGAACATATCCACTTGAATGTATAGAGGAATTTTTGGGAAAAATGGCATTTCAGCGAATTTCCTTATTATCACATGGCAGCGCTCCATTTCGTCGTAATATTTGGCACACACATGGTGTTCACTACGAGCGTAAAATGTAATTTTTAAAATAAAGATTTCTTCGGTAAAAAAAAAATGTTAAAAGTGTAAAATGTGGATTTATTTAAAAGTTTATAGTTTAATTTAATTAATTTGAAGTGAAACATGTGAGTAAAGTGTGTTTAATGTAAAATAGCTTGTTGAAATGTTCGAATTTTGGGAATTTTTGAACTTTAAGGTCGAATATCTCGTAAACTAAGCGTTAGCGGTACCTATAACCCATGTTTTTTAATCAGGAGGACTTCCTCTTTCCAACGGTACCTTCAAATCGCCAAATCGGAATTGTGCCTGAAATTGACATAATTTTCGTGTTTGAGTTGCTTACAAAATATAGGAAAACGACAATCGAATAACGCAAAACGTCAAAACTTACCCAATCCAGTCAACTGTCAAAGTACGATAGGTGAGCGATTCTCACATTTCCAGTGACAGGAGAGTGATTTAGTTATTAAAGCATAGTTAATTTATTTTTGTAGTTTAGTTGTTATATTTAAGAATAAAAACATACTGAATCTCAAATTATTCGCATTAAATTATTTGCTCAGGCTCATCTTGTATATTTTCTTCAAGTTCTTCCGTGGCAAAATCCAAATTATGAAGGCGGCATATGTTGTGAAGAAACACAGCATACATTATTAATGGTAATAACTTTCTGAGAAGTATAAAGAAACACTTGAAACGACTTTTAAGTACCTTATAGCCCTGACAGACGAGCAAAATTAATGCGCCTTAAGCAACGCTAATGCGCATTGAAATTTTATGGTGACAGACCGAAGACTTGTGCATTTGGACAGCTGATAGTGAAATTTGTTTATTTGTTAAAACAAAAAGTGAAATGAAAGTGTGTGAAAAAGTGAAGAATATTGGAAAAATGGACAGCAAACTGTGCGTTGTTTATTTTCTGCCATCTAAAAATATTAAAATTTGTTTTTGTTAATATACTTGCACATAATTTAATTAGCAATATAAAAACTGTTTACCTCTGAAGCTGTAAACACTAACAAGGCGGCAGATTTCAAGCGACATCTGTCAAACAATAGCAAAAATCTGTAATTTTTAACCAATGTTGCCTACTAAATTCAGCCAAATGCACGAATTTCGTATGCATTACAAACTTGCATTCACATGGGTCAAATGCGCAAATAAATGTAACTTAAGCCGGCTAATGCGTATTAGCGCTATCGTCTGTTAGGGCTATTAATCACTCTTTCAATGATGTTACAAGCTTTTGAATGTACCAAATTGAATTTATGATCAGATGTCCAAAATCTGGATTGCGATATGTTGTGAGAATGTATGGCTCCAAAGCATAGCCAGAGTCCCCCAACAACCACGAATTGTGGTCACCGTCTTCATAATTAAATGATAAAGATTGCTTTGTATTGGATTAATTAAAAATAAAAGTTGTATATATATACATACTAATATATGCATGCACTGGTCATTATTTAACTTACTTCATTATTTAACTTTTCTATTTACGGGGCATCTTGAAAGGATAAAATTTATGTTATACTAACCGTATTGCCGTGCCTATTGCCTGTGGAGACTCCCTATTGCTTATGGAAAGCAATATATGGAATACTAATTAGCAGAGATAAAGAGATGTTTAACTCCTCTCTCACTGGAAGTGAGAGAGCAATTGCTAAACGTCAAAAACACCTAAACTTTGACAGTTGATCGAGTTCAGGAGGTTTTGACGTTTAGCAATTGGAAACGAAAGATGGCCAGATTGAAATCTTACCAAAAAATATATATACGGAGGGATTTGTTGCATCGTTCAAGACCTCTTATCAAATATGCAAAACAATGAAAATTAAATAAATTTGTGAAATTTAAAGGTATTTGATGAAATGTTTTGTAATTTGTAACATCATAGTATTATTTTCAATTGAAAATTATTAAAAACTTTTAATGATTGAGAGCTAACAACCTTAAATCCTATTATTGGGTATTGAATAGACAAAAGTCAGTTGTTATAATATTCTTTAAAAAGATTTAAATAGTTTCTCCATATAATAAATAACCACTATTTAGTAATTTATGTATATTCGTACTAAATGTTGGGTATTGGGTTAAAATGCCCAAAAATTGTTATTTTGTTCGATCTGGCCATAATGGAAAATGTTATAAAAAACGCTAATTTTGAGGCGCTCTCACACTGGAATAAGTTTAACATCCCCTTATTCCTGCTAATTAGTATGCGCAGTTTTCATTTCTATGAAAATTTCGAAAAGGCAACATATCCCATTTACACATATGCCGACGGCATTTCCATTTCAGTAATATTAAATTTAGTAGAGCGAGTATTAATACGGTTGTGTTATATTATAAAATAAAAGTACATCTTTAAAATAAAAAAAATTAAAAAATTAGTATTTAGTTTAATGTTGTTAATTTACAGAAAAATTATGCAAAATGGGTTGAGAATGAACGAAGTCTTAAATTTAATAAACTTATACAAGTATAAATCAAAATATTATTGCTCATTTTAAATTTATTATTTTAATTCGTATATAATATGTATGCCACAATTATTATATAGTAGTCCAAAACTATGACCTCTTATTTTTCCCAGAAATACATTCGTAAAAAAAGGATTTTTCTCCTTTTTTTATTTTCCACATAAAAGATCTAAACAAATCTGGTTCAGAGCTCTAAGCCAGGGATAATGGGATGCCCAACTTATTCCAGTGTGAGAGCGCCTCAAAATAAGCGTTTTTTATAACATTTTCCATTGTGGCCAGATCGAACGAAATAAGAATTTTTGGGCATTTAAATTAAAATGCCCAACTGCATTTTCCACACCACCCAGGAGGTATGCAAAACGGCGCGTTACCGAAGTTAGTTTTGGGTGCTCGGTTCCCCTTTAGGCCTATATCACTCATTAAAAATTTATTTACATAAAAAAAAACAAAACGATAACAATTTATTATATAACGAAAAAAACAAAACGATAAATGAATACATATAACGATAAAAACAAAACAATAACAATGCATGTAAAAAATATATAAAAATATCACAGCATAATAACAAACAACATGTATACATATATACAAATGCCTACATTTAAATCCCAAATTCTAATTTTTGTTAAAAAAAAAATGCTTTCTAATTTTAGAGCCTCTTTATCCTACCTGTTTAAAAAATTTTTACTTTTTTATATTCTATCGTAAGTTTGAGTTCGCATATTGTAACCACTAAAAAATTAAAAAAAATTGAAACCTATAGGTGTGAAACACACAAAATTTTATTTTTAAAATTAGGGACAGAAAGGTCTTTATTTAAAAATTTAGTTAAGAAATATATTCTAATTCTAATAAAAAGAGCTATAACTATTTTTGGGTTACAATTATCACAACACAAAAAGGGCCTAACATCTTTCATTTTAATAAAAAGAATATCTCCTATTCCTATTTTATGACAATTACTGTCGAATTCTTCTAAAAATCTGGTTTCCAAAATTTTTACAAATGCAATAAAATCCTCAGGCGGCTTCACTAAATTGCATTTGTCTATTTGATTTTGATGCATGAAGATGAATTCGTCCGAAGGAATTTCATCTCCTAAATATGGTAAAGGCAGGGAACATGTGTGCAGTTTGAAAATTTTTAAATAAAAATAGCCGCAAAAGTAGCTAAACGCATTTCCTTTCAAAAAATTAATTTCTAAACTACTATCTAATGTTATTGATTTAACAAGGGAGTGTTCAGGCCGTGGTAGACCTTGAAAATCCTGCCAAGAAAGGTCATTCAATAGTGAATCATTACACACATTACGTAGAACATTATTACTATGTTCCGAAATTACTATGGCATCAGGTTCTAAAGGCAGCTCACAGTTTCCTTTTGTTACGACGTTTACGTAACGTAAGCCCCACGATTTCCTAAACAAACTAGAGAACATATAGGGCGTTACTCTAGTACCTCCTCTGCTTCGAATCTGCCCAAAAAAATGTTCTAAACTGTCCTGACATAGTCGTCTCGTCTTCAAGTACGGAAAACCTGAGTGTGACAAAAATCGCCACAATCGTCTTAAACTGTTAATATTTAACACCCACCCCTTTATAAAACTAAAATTATTGGTTGTGTTGCTTTCTAAATCGTCTACGACCCGAATAGTTTTTAGAATTTTTTCTGCCTCATTTAAAAAATCTAACTGTTCAGGGGAACCTACAAACACTTTTTTAGTGGGTACAACAGCCTCAATGAAACTGCTATTTAAAATATCAAATAATTTATTAAAAAACGAAACGAATTCCGCGGTATTAATAAAGCTGCTACTATTCGAGCTTAAGGCTCCCGAGCTATATAGGGACAACATACCAGAAGCGACCGTATTACTCAATACTTGAGACGCGAATTTAACCTTCATTTTTTGGAAGGTATTTGGATAAATATGAGCATCGGTTAATTTATGCGCACACCGATAACTCGACTTAGAGTCGGTTTCATAAAAATGAACAATATCTGACCAACTTACCCGACAATTTTTAAAGAAAACCGTATTTTTTAAATTTTGTAAACAGTTACGACTACTTTTTATCAAATGGGGGCTATCGTAAAAAAAATACACTTCCTTGCCATTAACATTAAAAAAAGGCCGTGACGCTGAAACACCTAACAAATTAGCGAAATTCTGAAAATTGGTGCCCTGGTCGCAAACAAAATGGCAAGGAATTAGTCCTATATTTTGCAGTTGGGTAATGGCTTCAAGAATGTATTTCTTGAGAACATCCCTTTGCAGGAACCTTTTACGAAAAAATAAGCCGATGGGTGAGACCAAGGCTCTCCACCTATACCTTGCACTATTATAGTCATTGCAGTTGTTGCTAATATAGTAGTGCGATTTTCATCGCCATAATCCTCAATACCTATCACCCTATCGAATTTCCTATCATACTGCAAATGACATTTCAGTGACATTTCATCACATGAAACCGACACGAACTTTTGTTCGAAAGTGAATCTACTCCTAATCTCTAACGATTTTATGCTACTTTGGGTGCAACCTGGGAAACGGTGCCAGTCTGTAACAAAGTTTTCCAAAGTACATTCGGATGGAAAATCTAATTGGTGCTTTAAGTGCCGATAAGCAACTGGCGATAGAAAAAATACACCCAAAGCTATCGTTTTCAAAAAATTGTCATATCGCCGACCATGGGTACTTTATTTTCAAAACCCTATTCTCTTCCCTCAATTTCTCCTACCTTTCTGTACCTGCGGTCAGACCCCTACCTGTTTGCGCGGCCTTATCAAAATTAAAAGATACATCCTCCTCAAAAAATGGAAGAGGCTCTAAAATTCCATCTTCAATGACATTTTTTGCATTTGAGACAAAATATTCAATAAAATTGTATTTTTTAATTCGGAATTTGGGACGTCAAATGTAGGCTCAACTTTTAAATTTATATCGGGAACGGCACCCGAACGCAATCGCTTTTCATGGCTCATTTTTGCCGAAAAATGCCGCTCACAAGCAAAAATATGTTTAGGTGTTTCATCGGTTTTTCACTCACCGTTCGAGGTCCGTTCCACTGTTTGGAAAACTAAATGTTATTCCTCCCTCGTTGCAGCCAACAACACGTTTTCTCCAATAGCTGGTTGCTTTCGGCATTTTATCTGTGAAATAAATAAAAAAGTAATAAATAAATGCAAGTTTATTTAATAAAAATTGAAATATACTTACAGCTTTCAATCTGCGTGCTGTTTCGCATTCGGTATTCTTCGAAATAATGGCCGTTACAAATGGAGACAAAAAAACGAAAAATGTCTCCATTCGAATAATAATTTGGCGGGATTTTAATCTGGTCGTCCCTCTTTTCCAATTGCTAAACGTCAAAACCTCCTCAATCCAGTCAACTGTCAACTGGATGCTTCAATTTTAGTTTTAACGAATCACACTTTTGTCACGTGTCTTTACGAGTAAGAAAATTTAGGTTGAACTCAGTATTAAATATTTTTTCCATAAGTCCACTCCTTTACAGATGATGTATTATTTTCGTCACATTTTTCCACATATACCCCATACATTTTTCGAATATCTAAGTCAGCACTTAAATACTTTCCACATGAAGTGTGATGTGATCGCGTGTAATGGCTCTCACATGCTGAAAAACTCGGAATATGATCTCGTACTACTTTAATTTTTTCTTCATCTGTTTTTCTAGATGAACTAGCCATTTTGCCACGACCATCCATTCTAGGTGTTTCAGAATTTAAGGCACGCCTTAATCTTCCGTTAGATATTTTGAAAGTATCCAAAAAAAAAGTTTTGCAAACAGAAACTTCCGAACTCATACATACATACATATAGATGAAACTTAAGACTCTATTTTCTCATATATCCTTTGTGATTTCTGGAGCGTTTTTGTTTTATTGATTGTTTTCTAATCAAACGATACAGAAACATATTCTGTTTTTCGAAACTTGCTAAATTCCAAAAATAATCAAAATTAGCTTTTCTGTCTTCATATCCGATTCCATTTAATCACTTTTTGGAACAAAGACAATCTATATTTTCGAAAAGTTTAGCACTCACGGGCTTCCTCTGCACGATATCTTGTGCATCATTCTGTTGATTGCGTGTCCTCTTTCTTGATTTCATTTTGCTTTTTTCCATTTGCAAGGGTTCCGAATTCACTTTTAAACTATGAGCTAATTCATCAGAAGACGATATCATTCTTATTCGTTTCCATTTTTTGGGAGCATTACTTATATTTATTCGCCATAAAATGTCTACAATTAACTTTAAATAGTTTGTAGGTTTTTATATTAAAAGTTTTACTTCATCATACCTGAACCACTATCTGAAGACATGACAAAATTACTTTGTGAACACACCGACTTATACCACTATCAAAACGAACAATATCTGTATTCCATTTAACAACTAAAAAATAAACACATTTTAAAGAGTTAATTTGCATGGCGTGCTGCTAATCTCTTCAGATTACGTTATTTTATTAAGATTTGATAAGTAATTGCTGATAAAAGAGATTTTCAAAATTTTTGACTTATACCACTTTCAAAATCAAGGGCTCATATATTGGACTTTTAATAGATGACGAAACTACTTAAATCCTTTTTTATGATTTTATGGTATATTAAAACAACTGACTTTTGATCTTTCAATACTTAATAAGGTGAATTAAGCCAGTTAGTTCTCAATTAATAAATGTTTTAATAATTTGTAATTGAAAATTAATTCTATTTTGCATCAAATTACAAAATGTTTCAAGAAATATATTTAAATTTCACATTTTCTTTGATTTTCATTGTTTTAAATTTTTATTAGCGATCTTGAACGGCGGCAACGAATTCCACCGGTCACATATATTTTTGGTATAATTTCAATCTGGCCGTTCCAGTCATTCCAATTGCAAAACGTCAAAACCTACCCAATCCAGTCAACTGTCAAAGTTCGGTAGGTGAGCGGTTCTCACATTTCCAGTGACAGGAGAGTTATGGATCTCTTTATCTCTGGTAGGTAGGGTCGAGCTGATGTAGCGCATGTTTAGAGCAGGAATAATGGGATGCCCAACTCCTCTCTCACCGGAAGTGAGAGAACAATTGCTAAACGTCAAACCACCTAAACTTTGACAGTTGACTGGATTGAGGAGGTTTTGACGTTTAGCAATTGGAAAAGAGGGACGACCAGATTAAAATCCCGCCAAATTATTATTCGAATGGAGACATTTTTCGTTTTTTTGTCTCCATTTGTAACGGCCATTATTTCGAAGAATACCGAATGCGAAACAGCACGCAGATTGAAAGCTGTAAGTATATTTCAATTTTTATTAAATAAACTTGCATTTATTTATTACTTTTTTATTTATTTCACAGATAAAATGCCGAAAGCAACCAGCTATTGGAGAAAACGTGTTGTTGGCTGCAACGAGGGAGGAATAACATTTAGTTTTCCAAACAGTGGAACGGACCTCGAACGGTGAGTGAAAAACCGATGAAACACCTAAACATATTTTTGCTTGTGAGCGGCATTTTTCGGCAAAAATGAGCCATGAAAAGCGATTGCGTTCGGGTGCCGTTCCCGATATAAATTTAAAAGTTGAGCCTACATTTGACGTCCCAAATTCCGAATTAAAAAATACAATTTTATTGAATATTTTGTCTCAAATGCAAAAAATGTCATTGAAGATGGAATTTTAGAGCCTCTTCCATTTTTTGAGGAGGATGTATCTTTTAATTTTGATAAGGCCGCGCAAACAGGTAGGGGTCTGACCGCAGGTACAGAAAGGTAGGAGAAATTGAGGGAAGAGAATAGGGTTTTGAAAATAAAGTACCCATGGTCGGCGATATGACAATTTTTTGAAAACGATAGCTTTGGGTGTATTTTTTCTATCGCCAGTTGCTTATCGGCACTTAAAGCACCAATTAGATTTTCCATCCGAATGTACTTTGGAAAACTTTGTTACAGACTGGCACCGTTTCCCAGGTTGCACCCAAGGAGTAGGGGATTCACTTTCGAACAAAAGTTCGTGTCGGTTTCATGTGATGAAATGTCACTGAAATGTCATTTGCAGTATGATAGGAAATTCGATAGGGTGATAGGTATTGAGGATTATGGCGATGAAAATCGCACTACTATATTAGCAACAACTGCAATGACTATAATAGTGCAAGGTATAGGTGGAGAGCCTTGGTCTCACCCATCGGCTTATTTTTTCGTAAAAGGTTCCTGCAAAGGGATGTTCTCAAGAAATACATTCTTGAAGCCATTACCCAACTGCAAAATATAGGACTAATTCCTTGCCATTTTGTTTGCGACCAGGGCACCAATTTTCAGAATTTCGCTAATTTGTTAGGTGTTTCAGCGTCACGGCCTTTTTTTAATGTTAATGGCAAGGAAGTGTATTTTTTTTACGATAGCCCCCATTTGATAAAAAGTAGTCGTAACTGTTTACAAAATTTAAAAAATACGGTTTTCTTTAAAAATTGTCGGGTAAGTTGGTCAGATATTGTTCATTTTTATGAAACCGACTCTAAGTCGAGTTATCGGTGTGCGCATAAATTAACCGATGCTCATATTTATCCAAATACCTTCCAAAAAATGAAGGTTAAATTCGCGTCTCAAGTATTGAGTAATACGGTCGCTTCTGGTATGTTGTCCCTATATAGCTCGGGAGCCTTAAGCTCGAATAGTAGCAGCTTTATTAATACCGCGGAATTCGTTTCGTTTTTTAATAAATTATTTGATATTTTAAATAGCAGTTTCATTGAGGCTGTTGTACCCACTAAAAAAGTGTTTGTAGGTTCCCCTGAACAGTTAGATTTTTAAATGAGGCAGAAAAAATTCTAAAAACTATTCGGGTCGTAGACGATTTAGAAAGCAACACAACCAATAATTTTAGTTTTATAAAGGGGTGGGTGTTAAATATTAACAGTTTAAGACGATTGTGGCGATTTTTGTCACACTCAGGTTTTCCGTACTTGAAGACGAGACGACTATGTCAGGACAGTTTAGAACACTTTTTTGGGCAGATTCGAAGCAGAGGAGGTACTAGAGTAACGCCCTATATGTTCTCTAGTTTGTTTAGGAAATCGTGGGGCTTACGTTACGTAAACGTCGTAACAAAAGGAAACTGTGAGCTGCCTTTAGAACCTGATGCCATAGTAATTTCGGAACATAGTAATAATGTTCTACGTAATGTGTGTAATGATTCACTATTGAATGACCTTTCTTGGCAGGATTTTCAAGGTCTACCACGGCCTGAACACTCCCTTGTTAGATCAATAACATTAGATAGTAGTTTAGAAATTAATTTTTTGAAAGGAAATGCAGTTCCAGTTGTGGATTTTGTTGTTGTTGCGGTGTGTTCATTTTTTTCTATTGGGTCTCCGCTTCAAGCCGCTATCTCCGCACGTTGTAACAGTCGCCCTTAATGAACCCCGTGGTTATCTATGCAAGCAGGGAGGCCACGCGAGGGTTGACACAAGTCCTTATGGGAGCTTGTGTTCAGAGCCAGGTTCGGGCGCGAATCAGAAGCTCGTCTCAACTGATCCTGTACGGCCAAAGAAATTTTGGCGACGTGCATTGAACGTACTTGAAGACCTGCCATGGTTTTAACGAGACGGAGGTGAGAGCAGTATTAGCCTGCCAGCCATTTCGATAAGATGTCACTCCTATCTACTGAGTTGGCAGAATACTGCCCTCCCCAGCCCTTTGTCAATCTGTTCCGTATCGGTTTTCCAGTACACCATAATCAGAATTTTACTGGTCTCAATTCTGATGGGCTTTTGCCCAGGGTTTTTCGTCGTCTTCTGTTCCCTCGTTGCTTTGTTGCCTCCCTCCCTTGGGTAGGTTCTCCCTCGGTGCAGCCCCGGTGGGGGTTGTGGACGCTTATTTTAAGGCGGCATCTTCTCGCCTCTTCGCGGGAGGTTCATTGGGCGCGTGAAGCGTTTTGAGCCAAGTCCTCCTCTCCTGCAGCTCTTGGTCGGGGGCTGCGTATTACTATTCGCAGCTAATCTACTTAGCGTAGGCCGTTCGGTACTCTTCCACAAGAATGTGAAATGAAATAGATTCTGATCATCATAAAATTTCTAATCAAAATAGAGTTACTATTACAAAATTCAGTTTAAAAAAGAGAAATATATAATAAAGTCCCAATTTTATGATGATTGTGTCACCAATATAATTAAGCGCAAAAATCTATTAAAATACTTTATCTTTACGTGGAATCAACGGCAACTACAACGATACAAAATTTTCTCAAATTAAAGTACGCTAAGTATTGCTATGCGTTCGTTGCATTGGAGGTTTATCTCCACACACCGACTTATAGCACAGACGTCTGCTTGGAATATGCTCGGAAAATCTCCCGTAGGTATGGAGAGTTTGGTCTGAAAACTCTTGTGCTGTCATTTGAAGCTAAGTATGTATGTTTGGTTACCTGACCGATTATTAAGTGAAGCAGTATGATTTCTAGCAAAACTTCAAGTGCTGCCGTCGGGCATATGCGCATCTTTGAGGCCACCGCTCCATATGGATAATCGGGCGCACGGTCATGGGAACAACCATCTGACAATACGCACGCAGCCCCAGGATTTACCAGCTATTCGATTGCACACCATTAGTACTTTAATATGCTACTTCCACCGCAGAGTGGAATCCAGCATGAGATCAAAATATTTGACCATATTAGTCATCTCTACCTATTTTCCAGCAATGGTTAGGTTTCTGTGGCCGGGCAAGGAGCTATGTCTCGTAAACGGGACGATGGTTGTCTTAGAGGGACTGAAGTTCAGCTCAGCTCTACTGCACCAACCTTTAGCCATGTTTGAAACATTTTGTATTAAGTCACAGAGAGTGTCCTCGAATTTGCTCCTGGCTAAAATAACAATGTCGTCCGCACATCCCAGCGAATCCCACTGTTAGTTAGCAAAACAAATAGGTCGTCCACGACAAGACTCCATAACAGGAGGGATAGCACTCCACCCTGTGGACAGCCTCTTGTAGTGCCGAGACGAATCCTGGTATCCCCTATTGTGGTTTCAGCTATTCTGGCGTGCAGTACGGCCTCCTTTCATCTGCGCACCGATTTATCCAATGCTCTTGCTACGCGCACGTGAGTGTTGTCAAATAAACTTTCGATGTCTAGGAATGAGCACAACACTACTTCCCTCCTTCTAGCGATCTCTGCCTGTACTCATGCAGGATGCAGTTTTCAGTGCTTTCGACCTTATTTCATAATGCACGATCTTTTCCTTACATTTTAGTAAGAATAAAGTTAGACTAATTGGCCCGAAGGATTTTGCCAGTGAATAGTTCTACCTTTCTACCCTGGTATAAAGATCACCTTCGCGGTTCTCCATGGTTCAGGAATATACGCCAGCGCAAGGCTATCTCTCATCAGCCGAACAAGGTATGGCAGTAGAGCCTGCTCTCCATGTTGCAAAATTTATGAAAATATTCCGTCCGCCCTCGGAGACTTGAATTTCGCGAATGAAGCTATAGCCCACTTCAGGTAAAGCGAATAAAATTCTAAACGCCTTATCAAGAATGATGGCAAACAAAAGCTATGTGCGTCCCTGCCGATAATTTATACTGGCGAACGTATTGACATTGATTATATGCGGCAGCAAGAGTAATCAGTGCTTCTCGAACAATATCCAGCGAGGCGACTGATGTAAAATCCAGGGTGACGAATTCGCCCAATTATACAAGTATAAGAGCCATCAATAGGAGCCGACTCAAAAGAAATGTGGCAGAAACAGTGACAAACATCACCCAAAGAACGGTAGCCCCACAGAATGATACCAGACGCGCAATCATGGATATAAAGACGACATGAGGATCTGGACCTCTACCTAATCTAAATACTAGTCAGACGTGAATGCTTTAGAAGCTATCTATAAGGTTCCATCATGACATTTGTTTAAACTGTCCGACGTGTACAGTGTACATAGAAGACGCTTGTATTGTTTTCACTTTTTAAAGCTTAGTACGCAGCTCTTAAGAAACGTAAAAACTTCATATAAAAAAACGCTTAAGAAACGGTCAAGAAACTTTCCTGCGATAAATTTACTTGTGCTAGTATGCAGCTCTAAAGAAATCTAGTACTAATTTTTAATACTTTTTTTCGATAAAATGCGAATATGGCAAACCTGGTTTTGCGAAGAAACATCAAATCAACAATTGTTTCTTGAAGGAAATTCAAAGTAATCGTTAAATTCATCCCAAAATAGTTAAAACCACTATTATGAAGTATAGTTACTTTTGAAATGTTGTATAAAACTTACCAGTCATTAACAACATTCCTTAAATCGCAATGAAAATATTTATGTTATTACACAAATACATACATGCATATTACACACAAAGTTTATTTTCTTTGTTTACTCTCTTTTGCTCTTCTAATGTAGATCATTCACAATGCGTAACCAGCTGTCAAAATTACTTGAAGAAATAATAGGGGTATTCGCTTGCTCTTGCAAGATTGCAGATTGCAAATATCCTATACCGAAATATATAGAACAAGGGCACGAGAGCAGCCATTGCAGAAACTTGTGATATGTGAACGGCTGATTCGGTCAATTTATTGTGAATGACTATTAGGCATGACTATTGTGAATTGGCGCACCTTCTGCATACATTTTTAACAAAAAAAAAACTGTAACAAATCTTTATAATGTAAATAGAAATTATAAAATCTGTTTAAAACTTACCTTTCTCAACAATTTAACGACTTAATATGTCTTTATATAAAATGACAGCTAAAAAAGGGTTGCAATTATATTTTTGCGTGACATTGCACGCAAATATACATGGGTTTTGGTCTGACATATTTTACAGCCATTCCAAATAATTTTCTGCGTGTGTTTATTGTTGTGCCGGTGCTCCAAAAGGAAATATATGCAATTCTTGCACCGTGCAAGGGTTTTGCAAGAGCAAGAGAATATCCCTAATGTATTTTTTTCTTGAGCAATTACTTGAGAGCTGGATACGAACCTTTAGCGAAAACATTTCAACTGGAATGCAACTTTCTTGTGTAGCCATACATGCACATATACAGTCAGAGGTCCTTTGGACTCTCGCTTATCCACGTTTCTCACTAACCCGCGTGCAATAAAATAACAACTTTATTTAGTTCCACGCAATAAAATAGTAAAATTTTGACAAGAAAAAAATATAAATAATAATGGTAGGAAGTTCCACGAAAGATAAAAATGAGTCATAACAGATGCAGATGTTAAATTTGAAATTTGTTTTGTCGTTTGTTACTGTATGTGTGTATCTTTTATGTATGTATGTATTTTTATTGTAGCTAGAGTTCCTCCTAAATAATATACATAAATAAATAAAGTTCGACTGTCGCTTTTAGATGTTTGGTACAGATAAGTAGCAGTCTCACTTAAAGTGGCCATACACGACACACATGTGCGTTCGATCGGTATGTGTTCGATTACGGTTTACTCGTATATGCGCTGGTGCTCATACTGATCCAACTTCGCGAAAATGTTTGATTTTTTACGATCGGTGTGCACACATGTATGTCATGTATGGCGCTGTGTGCCCACAAAACCTCATTTCTCTCTTGTCGCCGAATAGGAAAGATCTTCTTCTTCTTAATTGGCGTAGACACCGCTTACGCGATTATAGCCGAGTTAACAACAGCGCGCCAGTCGTTTCTTCTTTTCGCTGCCTGGCGCCAATTGGATATTCCAAGCGAAGCCAGGTCCTTCTCCACTTGGTCCTTCCAACGGAGTGGAGGTCTTCCTCTTCCTCTGCTTCCCCGGCGGGTACTGCGTCGAATACTTTCAGAGCTGGAGTGTTTTCATCCATCCGGACAACATGACCTAGCCAGCGTAGCCGCTGTCTTTTAATTCGCTGAACTATGTCAATGTCGTCATATATCTCGTACAGCTCATCGTTCCATCGGATGCGATATTCGCCGTGGCCAATGCGCAAAGGACCATAAATCTTTCTCAGAATTTTTCTCTCGAAAACTCGTAACGTCGACTCATCGGTTGCTGTCATCGCCCAAGCCTCTGCACCATATAGCAGGACGGGAATTATGAGCGACTTATAGAGTTTAGCTTTTGTTCGTCGAGAGAGGACTTTACTTTTCAATTGCCTACTCAGTCCGAAGTAGCACCTGTTGGCAAGAGCAATCCTGCGTTGGATTTCCAGGCTGACATTATTGGTGGTGTTAATGCTGGTTCCTAAATAGACGAAATTATCTACAACTTCAAAGTTATGACTGTCAACAGTGACGTGAGAGCCAAGTCGCGAGTGCGACGACTGTTTGTTTGATGACAGGAGATATTTCGTTTTGCCCTCGTTCACTACCAGACCCATTTTCTGTGCTTCCTTGTCCAGCCTAGAGAAAGCAGAACTAACGGCGCGGGTGTTGAGGCCGATGATATCAATATCGTCGGCATACGCCAACAGCTGTACACTCTTATAGAAGATGGTACCTTCTCTGTTTAGTTCTGCAGCTCGAACTATTTTCTCCAGGAGCAGGTTGAAGAAGTCGCACGATAGGGAGTCGCCTTGTCTGAAACCTCGTTTGGTATCGAACGGCTCGGAGAGGTCCTTCCCGATCCTGACGGAGCTTTTCATGTTGTTCAACGTCAGTTTACACAGCCGTATTAGTTTTGCGGGGATACCAAATTCAGACATCGCGGCATAAAGGCAGCTCCTTTTCGTGCTGTCGAAAGCAGCTTTGAAATCGACGAAGAGGTGGTGTGTGTCGATTCTCCTTTCACGGGTCTTTTCCAAGATTTGGCGCATTGTGAATATCTGGTCGGTTGTTGATTTTCCAGGTCTGAAGCCACACTGATAAGGTCCAATCAGTTTGTTGACGGTGGGCTTTAATCTTTCACACAATACGCTCTATGGAACCTTATATGCGATGTTAAGGAGGCTAATCCCACGGTAGTTGGCGCAGATTGTGGGGTCTCCTTTTTTATGGATTGGGCATAGCACACTTAAATTCCAATCGTTGGGCATGCTCTCGTCCGACCATATTTTACAAAGAAGCTGATGCATGCTCCCTATTAGTTCTTCGCCGCCGTGTTTGAATAGCTCGGCCGGTAGTCCGTCGGCCCCTGCCGCTTTGTTGTTCTTGAGGCGGGCAATTGCTGTTCGAACTTCTTCATGGTCGGGTAATGGAACGTCTGCTCCATCGTCATCGATTGGGGAATCGGGTTCTCCTTCTCCTGGTGTTGTGCGTTCACTGCCATTCAGCAGGCTGGAGAAGTGTTCCCTCCATAATTTAACTATGCTCTGGGCATCAGTGACTAGATCACCTTTGGGGGTTCTACAAGAGTATGCTCCGGTCTTGAAACCTTCTGTAAGCCGCCGCATTTTTTCGTAGAATTTTCGAGCATTGCCCCTGTCGGCCAGCTTATCAAGCTCTTCATACTCACGCATTTCGGCCTCTTTCTTCTTCTGTCTGCAAATGCGTCTCGCTTCCCTCTTCAACTCTCGGTATCTATCCCATCCCGCACGTGTAGTGGTCGATCGTAACGTTGCGAGGTAGGCAGCCTGTTTTCTCTCCGCTGCGACACGGCACTCCTCGTCGTACCAGCTGTTCTTTTGCACTTTCCGAAAACCAATGGTTTCGGTTGCAGCTGTACGTAAGGAGTTTGAAATGCCGTCCCACAGTTCCCTTATACCGAGTTGTTTAAGCGAGCGGGAGTGCAAGCCGGGTAGAAAATCGTTCGGCTGTCTGTTGTGATTGCAGCTTCTCGACGTCGAACCTTCCTTGTGTTTGTTGGCGTGCGTTTTTTGCTACACAAAGGCGGGTGCGAATCTTAGCTGCAACAAGATAGTGGTCCGAGTCGATGTAAGGACCTCGGAGAGCACGCACATCTTAAACACTGGTGACGTGTCTTCCGTCTATCACAACATGATCGATCTGGTTGGTAGTTTTTCGATCCGGAGACAGCCAGGTAGCTTGTGAATCTTCTTATGCTGGAATCTAGTACTACATATAACCATATTTCGGGCCCCGGCGAAGTCGATCAGCTTCAAACCATTCGGCGATGTTTCCTCGTGTAGGCTAAATTTACCGACCGTAGTGCCAAAGGTTCCTTCTTTTGTGGTGGTTTGGGCACCGAAAGCAGAGCAAACGACGGTAGCACTCAAACTATCGAAACTGCAAAGGCTCGCGTGCGTCTGTATGACAGGAGCTATGCGCACCTGCCCGACAGCTGCACTTGAGGCCCTGCTGGAGCTCACCCTGCAACACCTACTAATTGGTCAAGTCGCCAAGTACACTCTGCTTCAAATGACAGCAGAGAGGAATGGCAAAGGTAAAATAATCTCGTCCCAACGCATGGAAGAGCTAAGTGGCATCATACCACTGGCTCCTCTTCCAAGGGACGGCATTAACAAAAAGCTGAACTTCACTAAGAAGTTTAAGATCACCCTCGGCAGCAAGGCCGAATGGAGCGACTCCGCTCTCGAGCTGCTACTCAGGGATAGCTCGATCAGGTCGTACACCGACGGCTCGAAAACGTCGGAGGGAATTGGCGCAGGGGTCGCAGGTCCACGCACGAAACTCTCCATACCTTTGGGTAAGTTTCCGATCATATTCCAAGCGGAGGTATTTGCTATAAGTCGGTGAGTAGAGTTAAACCTCCAACGTGGCTATCGCAACGAACGTATAGCTATACTAAGCGATAGCCAAGCGGCACTCAAGGCGATCTCGTCATACGAGTTAAAATCGCTATTGGTGCAGGAGTGTATAGACCGGCTCAATAGTCTTGCAGAATGCAACCAGGTGCACCTTATTTGGGTGCCAGGTCACAGAGGCATCGCCGGTAATGAACTGGCCGATGAGCTTGCCCACTCTGCAGCATCCACTAGCATGGTAGGACCGGAACCTTTCATAGCGGTGGGTCCCCACACCCTAAAAGAACAGCTCCGCAATGATGAAGCAGTGGGTAGGGAGATACATTGGCAACACCTTCCAGGCTTGCGGCACGCAAAGTTGCTGATGAATGGCTATAACCTCAAAAGGTTTAAAATCATAATCAATCTCCCAAGAGATAAAGTCGGGCTACTGATCGCCTTCTACACCGGCCATTGCAAACTCAAGAAGCACTTATTCAACATGGGCCTAGCTTCTTGTGCGAATTGCCGGTTCTGCGATTTGGAACCCGAAACTCCAGTACACCTGCTAATGGATTGCACTGCAATCTGTAGACGCAGGACCAAGGCCCTTGGATCCATGTTTCTAAATAGGGATCACATCGGCTCAATAGCACCTAGCAGTATATTGGAATTCATCAATTTGCTGAGGCTAGCTGAGACCCTGTGAGTCAGGAGAGGGCACAATAGACCCTAGCTCGAGGTGCAATCCTCATTAATTTATCTAATCTAATCTAATCTTGCCTACCCTGGCGTTAAAGTCGCCAAGCACGATTTTGACATCGTGGCGGAGGCAACCCTCATAAGAACGCTCCAAGCACTCATAAAAGGCATTTTTGGTCACATCGTCCTTCTCTTCCGTCGGGGTGTGGGCGCAAATCAGCGATATGTTGAAGAACCTCGCTTTGATGCGGATTGTGGCTAGTACTCGGCGACGGAGTCTCTCTCCCACCACGAATTCCACACCAAACTTGTGCTCCTTTATATGGCCACTGTAGTAAATGCCACAAGGACCTACTCGTCTCTGTCCTTGTCCCGTCCATCGCATTTCTTGGACGGCGGTGATGTTGGCCTTTATTTTTACGAGGACATCAACCAGCTGGGCAGCGGCACCTTCCCAATTAAGGGACCGAGCATTCCAGGTGCATGCCCTCAATTCGTAGTCCTTATTTCGTTTGCCATGGTCGTCATCAAGAGGGGGTCTCTCCTCCGAAGCTGCTGTTGCTTTGTCATTGGAGTATTTTTTTTACGTGGCGGGTCCCAAACCCAGCGCACAACCCTATGCAGGGAATGTTTCGCCTTCTCACTTAACTCGCTTTCAAACGGATGTTCTTAGGCTACCCAGAGGATACTTGGTCAAAGGCCGGAAGTCGTGAGCTGCTTGAGTCATATGTAAAAGAATCGTTTCTGGCCACTCCCAAGTGAATGGCGATCAGAGAACTTTCCTCATTTGCGTGAACTTCTACACATGACTCCATCCCACATTTATTACGATTGCATATTATTATATATTGGACTTTTAATATATGGCGAAACTACTTTAATTATATTTTGTGATTTTATGGTATATTAAAACAACGGAATTTTGATCTTTCAGTACATAATAAGGTGAATTAATCCTGTTAGTTCTCAATTAATAAATGTTTTTAATCCTTGGTAATTGCAAATGATTTCTACTATGCATCACATCGCAAAACATTTTATGAAATATATTTAAATTTCGCATTTTCTTCAATTTTTTATTTTTTTTAATTTTTTATTAGCGATCTTGATCGGCGGCAACAAATCCCTCCGTTCACATATATTTATGGTATAATATCGATCTGGCCATTCCAGTCATTCCAAGTGCGAAACGCCAAAACCTAACCAATCCAGTCAAATGTTAAAGTTCGGTAGGTGAGCGGCTCTAACATTTCCAGTGACAGAAGAGTTGGGGATCTCTTCATCTCTGGTTTGAAGGACGAACGCAAATTGGATTTGTATGTCGTGTATATCGAAACGATTTCATACAGATCGAACGCACATGTGTTTTGTGTATGGCCCCTTTGACTGTGGTCCATGAGGGAAAACCGACTCGCTCTTACAGAGGCTTCTGTTTCTCGCTAAAAGAGGTGTTGGGGTCCTGGCTATTACTCTCCCTTATACAGTTCTCACTTACCCATGTTTGACTCAACTAATGGAAACCTAAATGCGCCAAAGCATGTAAATTTTTATTTTCGTTTACATATTCAGAACTCCGCCATATTAAACAGAACCATGCAAAATATAAAAATATTGACACTGTTGGTTAAAAATATTGAATTGGGTCACAATAATCTTAGAAAGCTGATTTTTTACGTTTAGTGTGTATATGACTTTTTTGAGGCACTGCAATCCTCATCTTTTTCCGAGACACGTTCGAATAATCGTAGCTATTGCCGAATTTTTTTACATTTACTCAAAAAAAATTTTACAAAACATTTCTCGAATGTCACCATGAAAGATTTCGAAATTTATTTTTAATTTGTGTTTGACACAGTCAAAGAAAATGAGTAATTAGTTTTGAAATGCTAGTAGTTGTATATTTAAAGATACATTTTATTATATTTATATGAGAAGATATAACGTAACGCTACTAACCAGCTTTCCTGTTAATAAATACATATATCAGAGATAATGGGATGCCCAACTTATTCCAGTGTGAGAGCGCCTCAAAATACGCGTTTTTTTATAACATTTTCCATAATGGCCAGATCGAACAAACTAAGAATTTTTGGGCATTTTAAATTAAAACACCCAACATTTATTACGATTGCAAATTATTATATATTGGACTTTTAATATATGACGAAACTACTTAAATCCTTTTTTATGATTTTATGGTACATTAAAACAACTGACTTTTGATCTTTCAATACTTAAGGTGAATTAAGCCTGTTAGTTCTCAATTATTAAATGTTTTTAATCATTTGTAATTGAAAATTTATTCTATTATGCATCAAATTACAAAACATTTTATGAAATATATTTAAATTTCGCATTTTCTTTGATTTTCATTGTTTTAAATTTTTATTAGCGATCTTGAACAGCGGCAACAAATTCCTCCGTTCACATATATTTTTGGTATAATTTCAATCTGGCCGTTTCAGTCATTCCAATTGCAAAACGTCAAAACCAACCCAATCCAGTCAACTGTCAAAGTTCGGTAGGTGAGCGGTTCTCACATTTCCAGTGACAGGAGAGTTGGGGATCTCTTTATCTCTGACATATATTCCTGCAAACCACCTATCGGTCACATCACCGTTTAATCGCCCAAAAGCCAAAAATTTCTGTTAAAGTCTCAATGACTTTCTTAGTGCCAACTTATGTACTAAGCACATAGAGAGCGACAGACTTTAAGCCAGATCTGTCAAATATTAATATACACACGTTCTTAAGGACACAGTTATGTAGTCATGTAGCTGTCTCATTAACTGTGTTGTGCTTAAGAACGAGTACATGCAGAGAACGTATAATATAGAGAAGGTTCAGGGCGTGCCGATTGTCATCACGTTCCTCTTTTTGGAGGGGTTGAGTTTTCTATTAGTGGATTTCACCACAAAAATATTATTAGCGGATTTCACCAATATTTAACATGAAGGGGTCGAAAATAGCAGAATTGAGCATTTTCAGTGTTAAATGAGAAAAATAATGCCAATTTGAATGTTTAGAAATGTACGCTTACAGATTCGCATATTTACAATGCGCAAGCAACTATGGATATAATTTATGGATATTCTCCATATATTTGATAACAAAGCTCAAATGTATATAAGTATGTATGTACATACATACATATATATGTAAGTGCAATTTGACCCCTTTAATGATGAATTCCAGATTTAACTGTTGAAATGTATAATTAAGTAAATTTGTAATATTAGTTAAATATTTAACTAATATAATTATAATTAATATATGTTTTTTAAGTTATATATTTATATACATACATATGTATTTATTTACTTTTGACATTTGAGGTTTTGATAAAATCTTAAGTCATATGCATATATGTAATTATGTGTGCATGTAAACAGATTTGAAAAAACCATGCGCATAATGCTCACATATTCACATATTTATGTATGTAATTTTGTGTTCATGTAAACCAATTTGAAAGAATCATTCGCATAATGTTTGTACTTTTGTCTACAAACAACTTTGTATGTAAATATATAGAACCATTGTTTCATACAAAAACTCCGTTGTCACGGACAACCAATGAGCTGTGCCGAAAAAAATAAACGAATGGCCGCCGATTGTCACCGCTTTCCTTGTCGCTGTACAGCTCCGCCAACAAACCAGCGTAAATATGTATGTTTGTGCGTGAGCTTGCATACATATCGACGCAGCTGCGTAAAAATATTTCAGAATTACAAAATATTTTTACATTCTTTGACAAATACAGTCAATCCCGGTTATGTACCACAATCAAAGATACAGAATTTTGTGGTTTGATAAAAATAAAAATGTAATATCGCACATAAGGTAGTGCGGATACTTAAGCGAGTGGTCCTTAAAACAATAACTTCTATGTATTTCAAAAAAACAAACCGTGAGATGCAGCAAGATATAGTATAGGCTGTTAAGAGTGATGAGGGAGGAATTTGATTTTCATTTAAGCGGAGTACTACTTAACCGGGATTGACTGTACACAAAAATCAGAAGAATATTGAATATTTTCTTTGAAAAATTTCTAGACTTGAAATTCGACAAATAAACTATGTTGTCTATTTTATTCTAAAATCTTGTAATACTTATATTTGCGGGGTTGTGACTTTTTCCATTTCCAACTTCAGAAATATATTCAATTTATGATTTTTAGCTTTTGAAATCGTCGCGAAAATACGCTTGTAGGCAAGGCATGCTCGGGGAGATGTAATGGCCTGCTTTTATGAATGAACCGAATATGCTTTTTGAAAGTACGTTTGCGTTCATGAAATTTTGTTGTTGTGTAATTTACTACAAATTTTGACGTCGAAATTCGGCTGCCATATCGGTTTTCGATGCTTTTTCAAACGATTGTTGTTTTTGTAGAACAATATTTGTAATTTTTGCGGGTGACATATCCACATGTGAACGCATGTAAGTATGTATGTTGTGTATGCATTGTTTGTGTGGGAATGTCATACGCATGTACATATGTAAATATACAGAAGCGCGCTTTTTATATTACTGATAAATGATAATATCTTGATTTGAAATTGATTTGTACTTGCATACATATCTCCAGGATAGATGCGTATGAAAGTTTTTAATGATAAGAGGTACGATTTCATATATTATTATGGTAATATATTATGTTTTTAGGATATTACGATAATATTTCATATATGTATATAGCATATAAATGTACATGCATACGAAATAATATAATATTATCAAAGATAAGGAATGTTTAAAAAGTAGCTCATTTGCCCATTAACTACAAATATTATCATGAAAATAGCATGATTTAATAATAATGTTATCAATTTTGCATGAATTCACAAAAATTCGCAAAATTATATTCATATCAATTGATATGATAGCATGTAAACGTATAAAAATATAAGTCAAAAGACCAACATGCGTCTGTAAAAGCAATATATATTTCTGAGCATAATTTTCATTCAATGCTCAGCTCTGTTCACTCATTTCTGTTAAAATTTCTCCTGCCGAGCCAAAAGTGGTGAAATCCACTAATAGAAAATTCATGGCTCTTGACAGTTCACACGCTTGTCCGTAGTTGAACCTTCTCTATATTATACATTCTCTGGTACATGTTAGTATTTGACAGATGTCGCGGAAAGTCTGTCGTGCTCTATGTGTTCGGCACTTGAGTAAAGCATTTTCAACTGTAGAAAATAGAGTACAAATACAACCATGTATCGAAATGAAACAGTTTGGTATTTGGAATTGGGTTAAACTACTTCTACTTAGATACCACGAATTTAGTGCAAATGGGAAAATGAAAAGTGTCGTGGCGTTGTGTTTTGTTCGGGAACACACCTTCAGTATCGTTAATATTTTCAAGATTAAAGACGTCTTATATTAAAATTGCAACATCTAATATTAATAAGTAAAACGTTGGCAAATGCGAATTTAAAATTTATTAAGTTATTTGGAATCGGTAATGATAATATGATCGAAATTGTTAAGTGTGTGTGTTATTACTCTAGATATGAATGCGTTTGTGGTTTTGGTTTATATGTAGATGCATTTATAAATATGTATATGTGTACATATTTATATAAATTCCATGCATGTAGCAGTTGCATGACTACGATTGGTATCTATTTAGTGAAAGTATTCGTTTGGCTGTATATTTCTGTTGTGCTTTCATATTTATGAATTGTGTTTGCTACAAATGAAATATATAAGTATGTTCTTATATGTGTAATTAATCGAAGACAATTTAAAAGTAGTTTATGTGAATTCTCGGGGAGTATTTACGTTTTGAATACAATTGTTAATAAAAATGGCATAAACACTAGTTATATATTGTCGTTGTTAATAAAAGAAACAAACGGAATATTGTAGAAAGTCGTTGAATAGGTAGCCATTTTGTAAAGTGTGCCGTTCCATTGCATTTCGATGGAAACGACATCAGTGCAATAGATACCTGTGAAGTGCATCAAGGGAAATGTGGGAAAGAAACGAAAGTGAATAGATTTGTTTTCTAGATTGCACGTGTATGAGTGTAAATTGAAATAATACATATAAATGAAATAACACATTTGGCAATTATGTCTCATATATTTATATATACATACTTAGTTTTAAAGTATATCATGTTTAAACATTTTTTCTTGTTTAGTTGTCTGTTCTAAGTCATAAATTTGCATATTGAATGCCTGGTATAGTCTGATTACTTTTTTATACATATGTATAAGAAAACAACCGTCTTTCCAGACAATATCGAGGCTTTTCGACAAGCCATTTAAATTTAAGCAATATGTCAAATACATTGCCATTGAGGTTCATATGAAATATTCATTCTTGAAATGACGTTGGGTAGGTAGGTTTGAGCTGATCTCATGGATAAGATGATACGAAATTCTTTGATTCGAGAGAGATCTGTCAAAACTCAAATTTTTTATAACATTTGCCAATGAAGCCTCTGTTGAAAAATATTAGGCTGGGATTTAGAATAGCATCCCCGGATTTCGGGAATAAAATGGGTGGGTAACATTTAGATTAGCATCCCCGGATTTCGGGGATAAAATGGGTGTCACTGGAAAGGTGGCGTTCTCCAGATCACGAAAATATATACATTTAGTTGCCGCTGACTTATAGTTTTAAAGATATTTGCATTTAAAGTTAAAAAATTGACAACTTTTACATTGATAATTTGTGTATTGTGAGTAACTTTTTCACTTTTATTGTGCACTTTTCACTTACTAACACTTCACTATAACGTTTCGGTATATTTATTTTTTTAATATTTGTTGTAAATAAAGCTTTATTTTAATTATTTTATTTTAGTTAAATTCTCTGCATTTGCACAATAAGAAAAGGGTTGCATACTAGCAAATAAATGGTATTGCCATATCTGCCTATTTGTCAACGAAAGAAAATAAGCAAAAACTTTATACCCCAAATACATAAATGAAAAACGCAAAAATTTTTAGCAATTTTTTATAAAAGAAAAAAAGTTGCAGAAAGAAGTTCTACGCGAAAGAATTCTGAACACCCCGGTGTTGGATCGATTGAAGGTACCGTTGGAAAGAGGAAGTCCTCCTGTTTAAAAAATATATGGGGTTATAGGTACCGCAAACGCTTAGTTTACGAGATATTTGACCTTAAAGTTCAAAAATTCGAACATTTCAAGAAGCTATTTCACCACGTTAAACCCACTTTATTCACATTATTCTCTTCAAGTTAATTAAATTACACTATAATCTTTTAAATAAATCCACATTTTACACTTTTAGCAGGTTTTTTATTTAAAAAATCTTTATTTTAAAAATTACATTTTACACTCGTTTGAACCTCATTTGTTTACCAAAAATTACGAAGAAATGGAGCGCTGCCATGTGATGACAAGGCAATTCGCTGAAATTCCTCTTTTTCGCAAAAATTCCTTTATTCATGCATATGGATATTTTCTTTTTTAAATTTATTAAGCAAATAAGTAATATTATATACATACATGTATTAGTAATATTATATAATAATGTTACGTAATAAAGTTTAAGGTTACAGTACAGTACGAAAACTCAAATTTTGTTTCAATAGGGGTATTCTCTTGCTCTTGCAAAACCCGGTGCACGGTGCAAGAATTGCAGATTTACAACGGCACAACAACAAACACACGCAGAAAAATATTTGCAAGGGCTGTAAAATATGTCAGACCAAAACCTATGTATATTTGGGTGCAATGTCACGCAAAAATATAATTGCAACCCTGTTGTAGTTGCCATTTTACATAAAGACATATTACGTCGTTAAATTGTTGAGGAAGATAAGTTTTAAATGGATTTCATTATTTCTATTTAAATTTTAAAGATATGTTACAATTTTTTTCTTAAAAATGTATGCAGAAGGTGCGCCAATTCACAATAGCCATGCTTAATAGTCATTCACAACAAATGGACCGAATTAGCCATTCATATATCACTAGATTCTGCAATGGGTGCTCTCTCTCGTGCTCTTGTAAATTTCGGTATAGTATTTTTGCAATCTGCAATCTTGCAAGAGCAAGAGAATACCCCTAATATGTATGAGTACATGATAACCGTAAAATATAACCACTTTATATCCAAAACTCATATTTTAAATATAATAATATATATATCGTCCCCTAAAATACAAACCAATGTATTATAAAAAATAAATTGAAATCGCTGACATATAATAACCAAAATGTATAAATTTTATAACGAAAACTTAAATTTTGTTTGAATATTGGATATAAATTGGTTATATTTTTTGGTTATCATGCACTCATATTGGGTAAATGTTCAGCAGAGCGGCTTTTCCGAAAACGTGCACCAATTTTCACGGAAAATGTCTTAAAATACTCGTTTTTAGTTCTACTTTACGAATATGTTAGGCGCGTCCTTTAAAAACAATATTTTCTTTGTTTTAAAAGAAAAACATCGTATTTCCCGAAATCAAAAATTCGCTTTTGCACTTTACACGCCTTTAGATGTTAAAAATATATTTTCTATCAATTATATACACGTAATTATTGATGTTCTTTAATTAATAAATTAGAGAAATGGTTTTTATTGTTATTTTTATAAAAATATGTAAAACTTCACAATCACTTCACTTTTCACTTCCGCGCCGCGCTCCAAAAAAAATAACAATGGCAACCCTTTTCTTATTGTGCAAATGCAGAGAATTGTAACTAAAATAAAATACAGTGCAATCGCGATTGAGGGAACTAATTCGTGCAAGGCCTGTTCCCTCAATCAAGACTGTTGCTTCAACTCAGATTAAGATTTTATACACTTTCTTTTATTATTTTTTCAAAAAAGTTAAATAGATTTTATTCTTGAGATCATCTTTGTACATTCACAAAATAAGAAAGCAAAACTTTATTCTGCTGAAAAAAAATTAACAATTTTTGTTTGCTTTTTTTTCGTTTTAAGGCATTGCTTCACATCCTCCTCCCTAAAATTTTTAAGAACCATTATATTAGGAAGAGAATTAGTGTATTCTTCTGCCCACTCTATAGCCTTGTTAAAGACTGAAACGGCTTCTGAAGCGGTTATATTGCATTTTTCATTTGGTTCTTCGTCTTCTGAACCTAAAACGGCAACGTCATCCACTATATTCAAGTCTTCAATAGGGTCATCCGTTGAAACCCAAGCAACCAAATCTGCTGTATTAAACGTAACCTGTGGAAAATATTTCTTTGTTAAATTTAGTACTTTTACATATAAAAAATGAGGGCTTACTTCTGGAACTATGCTCTCCAGCAAATTATTTATTTCCGCATACTCTGTTGATTGTTGCTGAATTGTATTTGAACGTAAGACACTCAAGGGGATGTCGTCATCTTCGCTACAGTTTGCTCCTTCTTCATTAAAAACATCATCTTTTAAAAGCGGATGCCAGCATTTTTCCACGACGACAGGGCTTAATTGTTCCCATGCATGTGCCAACATACAAACAGCGTCTTTTAAATTTAAATTCTTTAAATATTCATCTGTGTTCGCTTTTCCAAACGCTGATCTCAATAAATTTGTCTTGTAATGTAACTTTGCCAATCTAATTACATTTTGGTCCATCGGTTGGATCAATGGCGTGACGTTTGGTGGCATGAAGATAGTAAAAATTGATCCACAATTTGACTTTAAGTCTTCTACTCCAGGGTGACAAGGAGCATTGTCTAAAATCAAAACTGCTTTTAATGGCAGCCCTTGTTTTTGCAAGAAACGTGTAACCTGCAAAATGTTAAAAAAAATTTCAAGTGTTACAAAATTGACAAAAAGTTAGAACCATAAAATTACCTGTGGCACAAAAGCATGATGAAACCATTCTTTGAAAAATGATGCAGTCATCCAAGCATTTTTAGAGTTTTTATACTCGACCGGTAGCTCAAAATTTTTAAATGATCGCGGTTTTTTTGCCTTGCCAATTACCAACGGTTTTAACTTGTGCACTCCACTTGCGTTTGTGCATGCCAAAAATGTTCACTCGAGCTTTTTCAATTTTTCTGCCAGGAGCAGTTTTTTCAGAAAAACTTACGTAAGTTTTATCGGGTAAGGTTTTCCAGAACAAACCGGATTCATCCGCATTGTAAATTTGGTCATCGCATAAACTAAGCTCAGCCTTTAGTTTTTTAAGTCTATTTTTGAACTCTGGGACTCCATCGGGATTTGATGATAATTTTTCACCACAGACTTTTAACAGACGAATTCCAAATCTTTTTTTAAATCCATTGAGCCAACCGCAACTTGCATTGAATCTGTTGCTTGATCCGTACATTTCTTCGAACAATTGCTTCGCCTTTCCTCTAATATAGGAACCGCCTATTGGCACATGCTTACTTCTTTGTTTAATAAACCAATCATACAGCTTTTTTTCCATTCGTGGATATTCTTCAGCCTTAAAGGACTTTCTTTTGCGGTGCATTTTGGATGCTGCTTTCAAAATCTTTGACTTATTGTTTTTTATTCGGGTTATTGTGGACTTATCGACTTTATATTCTTTTGCTAATTGCGAACATCCCGCCCCTTTTGAAATTTTCTCCAAAATTTCGGTTTTTGTGTTAAAAGTTAAAAACAACTTCGTTTTCTTTGCCATTTTGGAAGCGCACGTGTCAAAATTTTCAAACCAACTGATTTGGTATACGCATTTAAACACAAACATTACACGACCGCATGTTTTTATTGCATAGAAAAAAGCAAAAAAAAAAAAAACGGTACAAAACATATGCATTGTTATTTATTTTTTGTTTTTGTTTAGTTGTTTTTGGTCCAGTTCCCTCAACTGAGTACTAATGAAACTGAAAAGTTCCCTCTACAGAGTAGTCAATGAAAAAAATTACGTGTTCCCTCTACCGAGGTGTTCCCTCAATCGCGATTGCACTGTATTTCAAATAAAGCTTTATTTACAAGAAATATTAAAAAAATTAGGGGAAACTTTAGTATACCATCCCACGATTTTAGGGTTAAAAGTGGTATGGTTGGATAGAGCTGATGCTCCTGATTAAGAATATAGATAATTATTGCCGCCGCAAACTTATAGTTTTCGAGATATTTGCATTTAAAGTTGAAAATTTTGCAAATTTTATCTTGCAATTTCTCGATTTCTCTTAATTATTTATTTCATATTATGCACTTTTTATGCACTTACACTTCACTACATTGATTCAACATATTTTTTCCAAAAATTATTTAGTTATTTGCTTAAAATAAGCATTTTATATTTTACACAATTTTCATTCCATGCACAATAACAAAAGTATCCCTGTTGACAGATAATAAGTGTTGCCATAATTACACATTTATCAAATACCATCTGTATTTAATTGCATCTGATAATTTAACAAAAGGATCATCATGATTACTTGCAATATTTTTTCTCCAAATATATTCAAATATTAAATTAGAAAAATCTTCGCTATTATTGTAATTGCCCTTTATGAAAAAACGTTTAATTACGCGCCACTGGGACTCGATGCGTTGAGTATGGGTCCCGTCCTCGGCGACGAACGGATTATCGGGGTCGCTGTGATTAACCCGTCGGTGCGTCCAGCAATCAGTACATATAACACTGCCTTTTGCCACGTGCTTCTCTATCAAAGGTATGAGCACCTCAGCAGACCTGACATTGCCTGGACATACCTCCAGCCTAAGGTCGTCACTCCCATCCTCAACCATTCCAAGAACCCAGTGCCCCTCGACTCTCCGCCCTAAAAGAAGAAAAAATATTTATTTATTTAATAATTTAACGCCAATCGGCATTATACAGCATATATATAGAAATATAATGTAAATTGATTTAGAGAGGAAATATAAAATTATAATATAATTAATGCATAGAGATTATAGTACAGCAAGTAAAAGAAAATTAAATTTGTCTTGACTAGGGGAATTTTAATAGACGACGTTTTATATCAGGGATGAATGCGTTGAGTGAGCCGTTGTAGAAATCCACTTCAGTATGCAACGAGTTGACGAGCAACGCGATGCGATTGTGTGGGCCGTTGAACACGTAGTTTTTTGAGGTTTTTAGCAGGCGGTTGCGTCTTAAAAAGATACCCGTCGGTGCCAACTCGAAACAGCTGGTGATGTCCGGAGCATCAATTAATCCGTTCACGACTTTAAAGAAGAACATTAGGAATTATAGAATTAAATTTACATAGTTTCGCCTGAATTCTTTCAACCCGGTTGATTGCCACCTCAGTGAAAGGTGACCAAATTACACTACCATAATCCAGTACTGGGAGGACCAGCGAGGAAAAAAGACGCAGAATGGAGTTTGGATTCTTAAAGTCTTTACTTGTCCGAGTTATAAAGCCAAGTGCCTTGAAAGCATGATGTAAGATCTTGTCGATGTGCTTGCTGAATGTCAATATGTTGTCGATGAGTATGCCTAGGTCCTTTTCCTGTTCAACTACGTTTATTGCCTCATTACTTAGGTAGTAATTAGGTGGAGTGCATGAGTGCGATCGTGAAAATGAAATGACAGCGCACTTTTTGATATTCAGATCAAGTTTATTCTTGTGGCGCCAGGTCGAGAGTGCATCCATGTCACTTTGGAGAATAATAGTATCTTGTTCGCAAGATATGGCTCTGAATAACTTTAGGCTTTGCTAAAATCTTTGTAGATGGAATGAATTACTTTATCGTTGTTTAGAGATTCAAGCAGGTAATTGACGTAAATGAACAGGTTGGAGGTAGTGGATCTCCCACCGACGAATCCATGTTCTTTACTGGTGATGATGTTTGAGAAGAAAGCAGTCAGTTGAAGAAGAACCATTTTTTTAAAGAGTTTAGCAAGAGCAGATTGAATGCAAATTGGTCTTTAGTTGGAGATATATGCCTTTGGGCCGTCTTTATGAATAGGACACACAAACGAGATCTTGCAATCAATTAGGAAAGTACCATTGTGAAGCGAGAAACTAAAGATATGTGTGAGATGTTCACTGAGGCTGGTGGCACAATTTTTGAGAAAGATGTTTGGTAGGCCATCAGGACCAGCACCTTTCTTGATATTCAGAGACATTAGATATTTGCGGACTTCATTGATACTGACAGCAAACTCCTCTAAGATATTAATAGCTGCAGGCTCATTATTGGGTGATGAAGAGCTCTGGCATTGATCCTGAATGTATACACTTTTGAAGAACGATGCGAACATATTGCTGATCTCCAAGCCTGAGGTGGCTGTACAATTGTTCCAGGACATGGTTGATGGGAAATCGCTGCTGCATCTTCTTTTGTTCCTGACAAAATGCCAGAAAGCATCAGTGTCCTCTTGGACACGTAGTTCAACTTTGTTTATGTAGTTGTTGTAGCATTCAGCGCTGAGTTGCTTGCATTCACGCCTGAGCCCACTAAACTTAATATAGTTCGGACTAGTGTTGTGTTTCTTATAGGTAGCGTGAGCTTTTTTCTTGAGTAGCGTTTTATGTTTTAGTTCACTTGAAAACCAACGAGGAAAAAGATTGTCTTTCGGTATACCAGCAGGAACATAGGTTGAGATACCAACGTGTATTATGTCGTAGAGAACTTTGATTTTGCTGTCCATGGAGGACGATAAGTAAAGATTAGACCAATCTGTGTTTAGATAAAAATTGTTGAGATTGACATAGTCAGCATTCTAGAAGTCTAAGTAAGGTGACAATGTAGGCTTAAGACTCGGTTGAAGCTCAATTGATATACCCAAAGCTGGATGATTTCCTGGGTACGCTCAATATGTACGTGTAGGTCACTGAAACAAAGATCAAGTAAGTTATTATTGTCCATTAAGATTTTGTTGAATTGTATGCATTCCATTAGAGAGAAACCTTCATAAAGTAGATTTTCGCAATCTGAACGTGGTGAATTACCAGGAAGATTGAAATCTCCAGTGATAAGAAAGTTGGCGTCCCTGTGATTATCCTTCAAGTAGTAAAGCGTATCAAGATAAATCTGGTATACATTGAGTGAAGCTCAGGGGCAATGTAAACACACCCCACGATGATATTACAGTTATTGCACTTAATTTTCACATATATTTGTTCTAGGCTATCATCGGGGATGTGGATGCACTCAGCATGGAAATATTTTTTTTAATGCTATGAGGATACCACCACTGCGTTCGCTGATACTTGTTGAATTATTTCTATCTTGCCTGAAAATGTTAAATGTGTCGTCAATTACCTCCCCGTCGTGAATAGCTGGATGAAGTCATGTCTCAGAAATACAGAAGGTATCGATGCTGCTAGTTGACGTTGCCGTGATAAAATCTCTGAGCTTGGTTCGAAGACCTTTTACGTTCTGGTAATGGACTTGCAGACTATGTTGGGTTTCCCTTATCGATGATCGAGCGAAAATTTTTATCTACTAATTTAGGAACACCATTGACATACTTTATTGTCTTAGATGTATCACCATTTTTCGTTAAGGTATCTAACTGCGCCCGGAAGTTCTTGAGGTGGTTTAGGTGAGAGGGAGTGAGATCAGATTTAAAGATCACTTTATTAGATCCAGCAGCGGGTTCCAGCAGTTTAGATTTGAGTATTGCACGCGCTACAGTTGGAGATGGAGTAACAACGAGAAGTGGACGAGTGCGCCCGCGCGATGGGTGGCCCAAACGACGAATCTTAAAATGGTCCACGTTACAAGTCAAGTCCCGAGGCAGAACTGAGAGGATATTAGCTCTGTCCTCTTCAAGACGGTCTTTACCGTCTGCTTTCGTTGATTCAGTGACTTTTAACAAGACGACGTTCGTTTCACGTCTCTTACGTTCAGCGAATTCAGCGAAGACATCTGCTGCTGGAGCAGGAACATTAGAGAAGGTTTTGAGCTTACCTTCAATAGTTCTCATTCTGCTTTCAAGCCCAGTACATATGTCATTCGTATGCTTGTGCTTCTTGGTTAGGTTCGAGACATCCTTCCTGATGTCAACAATATTCTTTTCGATGGAGGACTTAAAACTATTAAATTTGCTATCGAACGAGGCATCAAGTTTAGAGTATTGAGCATCAAGCAGACTTTTTAGCTTACACATAGTTACATTATCATCATCGCTATCGGATTCAGGGTCGTCATCGGCGACAACACTAACCTCTAATTTACAGCGGTCACATTTCCATTGGAAGCCTTGCAACTTGATATTATTAGCTAGTTCAGTGAATTCAGGTCTAGTGAGCCCAGTGCATTTAGAATGAGTCCATATACGGCAACCAGTACATAATACACTTGCTGATTTATCATGAACTATGGAATTGCATTTGCCACATATGTGCGTCGGCTTTGTGCTTCCTTTAGGAGGCATGTTGGGCATAAAAACTTGAAATTTCAGTAAATATCAGTTTACAGAGTATATTGTGGGTAGTTTTTTTTCATTCGCATGAACTTTTTTACAATCACATTTCTTATTTGTAGGTCCTTAGTTAAAGGTCCTATAAGTTTTTGGTTGGTTTTGATATATATTTTATTCTTTGTAAAATTTTCTTTAATCTTTACGAAAAAATTGCGACTTTAAACACGTGTCTTTCCACTCAGCGTTGACACATATAAATATATATTAATTATATAAAAAAAAAATATATTTTTATTATTACCTTTGTTGTATTTTCTCTTCCCAAATTTACTTTCATCTATTTGAACAGTTTTACCAGGGCCACCAATTTTACCTACCGCTACCTGGTGGTAATACTACGGCTTCGCGGCAGTAATTATACCAGTCACATATAGTAGCGCTAGATAAAACTAGTTCCAACTGCGACCAATGAGATGCATATGCATACATTAGATAAAATACCTGCGGAAGTGGGATTTTCACATAGATAGATAGATAGATAAATTAAATAGGATTGCACCGCGACCTAGGGTCTATTGTGCCCTTTCCTGACTCACAGCGTCTCAGCTAGCCCCAGCAAATTGATGAACTCCAATATACTGCTAGGTGCTATTGAGGCGATGTGATCCCTATTTAGAAACATGGATCCAAAGGCCTTTTCCCTGCGCCTACAGATTGCCGTGCAATCCATTAGGTGTTCAGGAGTTTCGGGTTCCAAATCGCAGAACCGGCAATTTGCACAAGAAGCTAGGCCCATGTTGAATACGTGCTTTTTCAGTTTGCAATGGCCGGTGTAGAAGGCGATCAGTAGCCTGACTTTATTTCTTGGGAGATTGATTATGCATTTAAACCTTTTGAGGTTATAACCCTTCATCAGCAACTTTGTGTGCCGCAAGCCTGGAAGGTGTTGCCAATGTATCTCCCTACCCACTGCTACATCATTGTGAACCTGTTCCTTTATGGTGTGGGGACCCACCGCTATGAAAGGTTCCGGTCCTACCATGCTGGTGGATGCTGCAGAGCGGGCAAGCTCATCGGCCAGTTCATTACCGGCGATGCCTCTGTGGCCTGGCACCCAAATAAGGTGCACCTGGTTGCAATCTGCAAGACTGTTGAGCCGGTCTATACACTCCTGCACCAATAGCGATTTTAACTCGTATCACGAGATCGCCTTGAGTGCCGCTTGGCTATCGCTTAGTATAGCTATACGTTCGTTGCGATAGCCGCGTTGGAGGTTTAACTCTACGCACCGACTTATAGCAAATACCTCCGCTTGGAATATGCTCGGAAACTTACCCATAAGTATGGAGAGTCTTGTGCGAGCGGTCCTGCGACCCCTGCGCCAATTCCCCCCGACGTTTTCGAGCCGTCGGTGTACCACCTGATCGAGCTATCCCTGAATAGCAGCTCGAATGCGGAGTCGCTCCATTCGGCCTTGCTGCCGAGGGTGATTTTAAACTTCTTAGTGAAGCTCAGCTGGTTCAACGGCTGTTAATGCCGTCCCTTGGAAGAGGAGCCAGTGGTATGATGCCACTTAGCTCTTCCATGCGTTGGGACGAGATTATTTTACCTTTGGCAGTCCCCTCTGCTGTCATTTGAAGCAGAGTGTACTTGGCGACTTGACCAATTAGTAGGTGTAGCAGGGTGAGCTCCAGCAGGGCTTCAAGTGCAGCTGTCGGGCAGGTGCGCATAGCTCCTGTCATACAGACGCACGCGAGCCTTTGCAGTTTCGATAGTTTGAGTGCTACCGTCGTTTGCTCTGCTTTCGGTGTCCAAACCACCGCCCCGTAAGTGACAATTGGACGCACTATCATAGTGTACAACCATCTGATGATCCTTGGTTTGCACCCCCAGGATCTACCAGCCAGCCGGTTGCACACCATCAGTGCCTTAGTAGCTTTGACCATGCAGGTCAATGTGCTGCTTCCATCTTAACGTGGAATCCAGCGTGAGACCTAGGTATTTGACCATGTTTGTCATCTCTATCTCCCTGCCTCCGAGTGTTAAGTTTCTCAGGCCAGGCAGAGACCTGCGCCTCGTAAATGGGACGATGGTCGTTTTCAAGGTGTTGATGTTTAGTCCAACACTGTTGCACCAACCCTTGGCTAGACCTAGTCGCCTTTGTACGATATCGCAGAGAGTACTCACAAATTTGCCTCTAGCTATGATAACAATGTCGTCCGCATATCCTTGACAGCGGATTCCATTGTTTGTTAGCAGCACCAGTAGTTCGTCCACGACTAGGCTCCACAACAGGGGGGATAGCACTCCTCCCTGTGGGCAGCTCTTTTTAGTACCGAGACGGATAGTGGTACCTTCTGATGTGATTTCAGCTATTCTGGTGCGCAGTACAGCCTCTATCCACCTGCGCACTGTAGGTGCCACATTCCTTTTCTCCAGTGCCCTTGCCACCCTCCCGTGGGACGCATTGTCAAAGGCACCTTCGATGTCTAGGAAGGCGCATAGCGTCACCTCCCCCGTATCCAGCGAGCTCTGCATCTCCGAGGTTAGCTGGTACAGGGCGGTATTCGTCGATCTGCCCGCTCTGTACGCGTGCTGATTTGCATGCAGGGGTGCAGTTTCAAGAGCCTTCGATCTTATTTCCTAGTCTAGGATCTTTTCCATACTTTTCAGTAAGAAGGAGGTTAGACTAATCGGTCCAAAGGATTTAGCCAGCGAATAGTCTTTCCTTCCCACTTTCGGTATAAAGATCACTTTTGCTGTCCTCCAAGGTTCAGGGAAATACGCCAGCGCCAGACTATCTCTCATCAGCTGTACAAGGTGTGGCAGTAGGATCTGCTCACCTTGTTGCAGAAGCGCCGGAAGGATGCCGTCCGCACCCGGAGACTTGAATTTGGCGAACGAGGCCGTGGCCCACCTGACTGAGTCCGCAGTAAACAATTTTCTTGCAAGCACCCAGTCCAGCCGAGACGGCTTGTGCTCTGCGACAGGTAGGCACAGGTCCACCTCAACCGTCTCCGCAAAATTCCTACGTAGGAGTACCGTAGCCCTCTCCTCCGCATTTGTCGTATAAGTGTCATCGCCTTTTTGAATCGCTAATTCTGTGTTCGTCTTTCTCTTGGCCAGAGCTTTGTGCAGTCCAGCTGCTTCTGGTACTGAGGAGACGTTCTCACAGAAATTCCTGAAATTTTCTTGTTTTGCAGACCTAATCTCTTTATTATAAGCAGTTAGGCTGCTTTTGTAAGTTCCAGTTCCCAGTACGCTTGGCTTTATTGAAAAGCTTACGTACATTCGATCGGAGATCCTAGAGTTTACTAGACCACCAGGGGCATTTACGCCCCTTGGTGATCGTCTTTAGGGGGCAGCTGCAGTGATACGCGTTTGTAATGGCCTGGTTCAGCGCAGATATCCTGCTCTCCAAACCCAGGGCTGATGTACCTCTGACCGACTTCCCCTCCCCTAACAGATTCCGTTCTAACGCATCCCGATAAACAGTCCATTTGGTGTTCTTGGGAATGGGTTTAGCGGGAATTTTCATGACCTCCACCCCTAGCCCGAATCTCAAGATCCTGTGGTCTGACATTGAAGGTTCTGACGATACCCTCCACTGCGATACCACCCCTGACATGAGCTCGTTGCTTAGGGTGATGTCCAGCACCACCCTCCTATTACTTGTGACGAATGTGGGTTCGCACCCAACATTTTCAGTACTTAGATTATTGCTAATGATAAATTCTTGGAGAGACTCACCTCGTACATTGCAGTCCGTACTTCCCCATTCTGTGTGATGCGCATTCGCGTCACACCCCAGAACCAGGGGCAGCTTATTCCTCCTTTTAGAATCTCCGCCTGGTAGTTCAGGGGCAGCACAGCCATCCGTATGCCCTTTAAGGCATCCGCATATCTGCGCTGTCCCTCAGCTGCCCGCGATGGATTCGGTGCAGAGAGCTGGCCCCCAGCTACCTGGGCGTAGCTGCCCCGTTGTCTCTTGGAGTTTGATGGCTCCTGTGGCGTAATTTGGCTGCTCTTGCGTTTGGCTGCCGGGGTTGCTATCCTGACACTACCAGTCCTAGCGGTTGGATTTGCGTTGACTCGACCGCTGCCCCGAATCCCGCTGCTCCCCTTACTGTTGGATGCGGTGTTTGCGCCCTTACGCACCTTCGAGGTCGGGGAGGCACTGTTGCCTCTGACTCTGTTCCTTGCTAGTTTTTCGGCCTCCTCAGGAGTTCTTCCCTCCTGGAGGTGCCTAAGGTCCCATTTTAGGCTGGCACCACTCATACCCCGCCTACGGGGGTCATCGTTCCCACTCGGACGACCTCATGGTGGTAGAGGGGGCAGTCTTCCCCTGCGCCTCCTTTTCCTTTTGCGCGTGCCTCCTGCTACGCAACTCACACCCCGCCTACGGGGGTCATCGTTCCCACCCGGACGACCTCATGATGGTAGAGGGGGCAGTCTTCCCCTGCGCCTCCTTTTCCTTTTGCGCGTGCCTCCTGCTGCGCAAGATTATTGCGACTCCTCTGGGCTGATCCTGCTTTGAGGAGTTGCGGAGTGGTCCGCTGCGCTGTTAGAGGGTGCAGTGGATGTCACCTGTTGAGTACTGCTGCATGAGGGCATGTCATCATCATCATCTCTCGCATGCTCCTCAAACAGCGCTCGCTCATCAGGCGACAGGGCGTCCAGGAAGCTGAACTTACGTTTAGCCCCTGAGCCTCCCTTGCCTGCAACAGTACCGCTGTTGTTGCCCTTGTCCATTGTCGCCTGCTTTGTTCGTTGCCGTGTCATGGTTGTCGTTGAGTTATTAGTGGTTGTTGTTGTTGTTTCGTTCATCCTTTTCGTACGACCCTTGGCTCAACGAGGTGAGCTGTCGGGTCTATGTGTTTTTAGGGGAACTCCAAGGTCCGCCGCGCCAGAGCCCCATGCCGCGGTAAGGCCACCGTTACTTCCCAATTCGGCCCGGTGTTGGGAAGGCTCCGTTAAAATACAGCCGAATTTTCCTCCTGGCTGCAAATCATCCAATGGGCACGGGAGTCGCTTAACACCCTGGATTAGGAGGTGGTAGCTCTTGGTTGCCGCACGCATGCGGCACCCGACAACTTGCATGGGCTGTGCCCAGCTGACACCACCCTCACCGGTTGGGGGGTGCCGAGTATGCCTTGCGACTTAAGCCCCTGCACCACGACAAGGTGCCTACCATTCGCAGAGGAATAAAACACATTGTCGAACCAAGTATCGCTCGACCTTGCTAACGCAGTTCTGTTCCGACAAACCCCTTTCCGTCATCGAAACACCCCAACAGTGCTACTTTTATATAACGACAGCGTCATTGACACTTTATGCGTCCGGCAAATTTTACCTTTTAGAATCAATCCTTGTTCTTCGGCAAAGGAAATACACTTCTCTTTAGAGTCAAATGTTTGGATTATTTTTCCAATATTCCACTTTGACTTTACTTCGGACGCTTTAAGCACATTGCTTCGCTTAACGATACCACGGCTTTTTGACGCTCCGACGCTCTATTTAAATACCTTAAGTTATATTTTTATCAATTTAAAACTTATATTACTTACCTGATGAATTTGAACTCATTTTTTAAAATATAACTTTTAATAATTATATATGTATTTATATATAATTTAAACTTTATACACCTGTATCCAATCGCGGAATTAAAATGAAATAAATATGAAACTTATTATAAACGGGAAAAAAGAAACGGTATATTGTTTAATTGTAACAATACCCGTTATAGAAAATGTAGTTTAAAAAGGCGAAACGCGGAATTGATAAATGTGAAGATAATGACAAAACGGACAACAAAAAGAACGGTACTTTGTTTAGTTTTAACAATATCCGTTATAGAAAATGTAGTTTAAAGAGGATGATATACCCTATTTAACATAACTTTTAGATTACCTTTGCGCATTGGCAGCCTTCGGCCACGCTTAAAAAACCCTGGCCGATCCAACACCAGGATAAACATTAGTCCATTCGCGTCCCACTTCTTTCTGCATTGGCGGCCTTCGGCCGCGCTTCTTATTTTTTTGAGGGCCGATCCAACACCGGGGAGTGTCAGGATTTTTTTGAGTAAAACTTCTTTTTGCATTTTGCGGCAATAATTTATGTATTTGGGGTATAAACCTATTTTTTATTCGTTTGATAAATGTGTAATTATGGCAACACTTACTATCTGTCAACACGGAATACTTTTGTTATTGTTGAAGGAATGAAATTTGTGTAAAATATAAAATGCTTATTTTAAGCAAATACCTAAATAATTTTTGGAAAAAAATATGTTGAAACGATGTAGTGAAGTGTAAGTGCATAAAAAGTGCATAATATGAAATAAATAATTAAGAGAAATCGAGAAATTGCAAGATAAAATTTGCAAAATTTTCAACTTTAAATGCAAATATCTCGAAAACTATAAGTTTGCGGCGGCAATAATTATCTATATTCTTAATCAGGAGCATCAGCTCTATCCAACCATACCACTAAACCCTGAAATCATGGGATGGTATACTAAAGCCAACCCCATTATTGCTAAGTGGGTTTAATTTATTCCCTTTTGTTCGTGCTTTCTCGGTAATTTGACAGTTCAAATTAGGCAGTCATTTTGGTTTTTCGTATTATTGAACTCAATGCAGAAAAAGGTGTATTTTATTTAAAGATTTACAAAGAAATTAACAATCAAAAGTAATTAAAAACATTACTAGTGGTTTTTATAATTCATAAGTAATATATGTGCGTGTAAATGTATGTTTGGTACAATGCACAACTGATGAAAATACACTGGCATATATTTAGAAATTTGCAAAAAATAGCATTTTTTAAAGTGAACTTGTGGATCGATTTTTATAAAATATGTTTTAAAATAAAGTTCGATAATTTAAGCATACATGCGTGTTTAAAATTTTCAATTTGGTTCTCTCGTTTAGGTACAGTGAGCCAAAATTAACCGGCGCGATACTAAACCCAACCCTCTTAAACAGTAAATATGTAGGATTTTTAACAATTTTTCTTTGTTTGCTTTTTCGCGTGATTCTTTTTCTTTATTAACTATAAGAAAAAATACTTTCTCCATATGTATATGTGTAATATCTAATTCATGTGACTGAAGTACTTTCGCGTAGTACTCCTTTCTGCGTTGGCGGCCTTCGGCCGCGCTTTAAAAAAATAACCCTGGTTGAGCGAATACCCAGGGGTGACTGACGTACTTTCGCGTAGTACTCCTTTCTGCGTTAAAATAAAAAAAAATATATTGAGTTTCGTTATAAAGTGGTTATAGTTTTTGGTTATCTTGCACTGATATTGAAACAAAATTTGAGTTTTCGTTATAAAATGGTTAAATTTTGGTTATTATATCTGTCAGCGCTTTCTATTTATTTTTGATAATACGTTATTTTGTATATTACGTGACAATATACTATATAATATTATTATATAATACAAATGGCAACCCTTTGTTATGGTGTGAACAAAAATAATTGAACAAAAGTTAAATATTGAAGAAAATTAATAAAAATTGCTCATTAGTAGTTAATTATTATTTAGTGCAGTGCTCAACAAAATAAACGCAAATTTTTTTGTATCGTATGATATATGACGCAAAATGCCGCCTAAAAAAATCAATCAGCCGCAGCTTACTTGTGCCGTTTGTAAAACGGTCGCAAATTCACCAAGTGTCATGTGCACAAATTGCCGTACATGGATTCATTCCAAATGTGCGAAACTTAATAGAGCGGAATTCACCGAGCTAGCAAATAAAATAAAGCATCAAGGTTATCAATGGAAATGTGGAACATGCCGTTTGGAGGTTAGTATCATCACTCAGGATGATCTTGACTCTGAAAGTGATAACGATGGTAACATCACCATGCTTAAACTTAAACGTCTGCTTGATGACCAGTACTCAAAGCTCACAACAACTTTTGAAATTGAATTTGAAGAAATTATTGCAGAGTTTTCCGAACACAAAAAACGGGAATCGAACGTTGTTATGTTGAATGTTCAAGAGTTAAGCAGAGCAGATGGCAAAGACCGTCTTGAGGAAGACAGAGCTACCGTCCAGTCCATCTTGCCAATCGATTTACCTGTCAGTTTAGATGAATTGAAACTCCGACGACTGGGTCGCCCAACTGTTGGCCGTAATCGCCCGCTGCTAGTTGAAACAACTTCCCCATCTGTTGCTCGTGCTATATTAAAGTCCAAACCACCGGAACCTGTTGACGGATCATCCAAAGTCATATTTAAATCAGATCTCACCTCCGCTCAGTTGGCGCACCTCAAGACCCTTCGCACACAGCTGGATTCTCTGGTGAAGAATGGCGATTCCTCCAAGACAATAAAATACGTTAATGGCGTCCCGAAATTAGTCAATAAGAATTTTCGCTCGTTCAACGAAAAGGGAAATTCAAACAATCTTGTACATCCATTATCAGAATGTGAGGGGGCTACGTACCAAGCTCGGCAGCTTTCTCACAGCAGCAGCGATTAGCAGTATTGATGTTTTCTGCATCACTGAGTCATGGCTTCACCCAGCTATCCAGGATGGGGAAGTTATAGATGATTCTTTTAATATTTACAGGAAGGATAGAAACAATATCACAAGTAATAGTAATCGAGGTGGGGGTGTTTCCATCGCAATAAAGAAGTTTGTGCACGCTGAATGTATTCCAGTCATCGATGATAGTATTGAACACATCTACGTAAAAATCAAGTGCAATAGTTCAGACATCATTATTGGTTGTGTCTACATTCCTCCGAGAGCATCACTAGCCGCTTACCAAGCGTTTCTCGAAACACTCCAGTTCCTGAAAGAAAAGCACAAAGATACCAACTTCCTCATCACGGGGGATTTCAACCTTCCAAGTAGCTCGCCTCATTTAGACTGAAAATTCACTCTATGAAGGCTTCTCTCTGTTAGAATGCCGCCAATTTAATAACATTAAAGCTGATAATCATAATTTACTTGATCTTTGTTTCAGTAATCAGCATATACATGTTGATCACACGCAGGCAATTACCACAATGGATCGATACCATCCAGCCCTTGATATCACGATCGAACTCCAGCTCAGCCTCAAACCAGTAACTTTACCTTTCAATGATTTCAAAAGTGCTGACTACGAAAGCCTTAATGCATTTTTTCTAAACGTCGATTGGTCGAGCCTGTATTCATCCTCTACCATAGTCAGCAAAGTTGAAGTCTTATATGACATTATTCAAAGAGGTATATCTGCCTATGTGCCTGTCCGTTCACTAAATAACAACTTTTCGTACTGGTTTTCAAGCGAACTAAAACACAAAATGATACTTTAGAAGGAAGCACATACTACATACAAGAAGTGCAATTGCAAAAAGTATTATAGAAAGTTTAGCGAAATCAGGAGAGAAAGTAAAATTTTAAATAAACAGTGCTATAAGAATTACATAGATAAAATTGAACGACAAGTACAGAATGACGCTAATGCTTTCTGGAAATTTGTCAAACATAAAAAAAGAGGTAATGGTGACATCCCGTCCACCATGTCCTAGGATAATTTGACGGCAGACTCAGGTATCGATATCAGCAATATGTTTGCATCCTTTTTCAATAGTGTGTACACTAGTAGTGTGTAGTGTAGTGTGTTAAGGTAAGGTACAACCAAAATTCTCACCAGTGTTCACCGTCAACTGAAGTAGAACCAACCCCGACTGTCACCATGGATGAATTTGGCGTTAACATCAATGATGTCCATAAAATGTTGTCGACACTGAACTTGAAGAAACGTGCTGGTCCGGACGGCCTACCAAATACATTTCTTGAAAACTGTGCAATCAGCCTTAGCGAACATATCACACACTTAATCAGTTACTCACTACAAAATGGTGTTTTCCCAACTATATGGAAATCATCCTACATCTGTCCGATCCACAAGGACGGACCAAAGTCAAAGGTCGTTAACTGCAGGCCAGTTTGCATCCAATCAGCTCTGGCTAAGCTTTTCGAGAAGATAGTTCTTCCACAACTCACTGCATTCTTCACAAATATTATCACCAACAAGCAGCATGGTTTCGTCGGCGGAAGGTCGACTTCCTCTAACCTGTTTATCTACTTAAAATAACTGCTAGATGCCCTAAACAATGGCCACTCAGCTCACACCATCTACACCGATTTCAGCAAGGCTTTTGATAGGGTGGATCATACTATTCTGGGAAACAAACTTATAAGATACGGTATAAGCGGTAATCCACTGTGTTGGATTCAATCATATCTTACAGGAAGACACTTTCAAGTCAAAGTAGACGGATACCTGTCTGCTAAGCATAATGTCACCTCAGGAGTACCTCAGGGGTCACATCTGGGGCCTATTCTCTTTAATATCTTCGTAAACGATATTGGCGACAACTTTCAATCAGAATTTTTGATTTATGCAGACGATTTGAAGATCTTCAGAATAATAAACAGTGAGCAAGACCTTCGAGTTCTTCAGAATGACATAGACAAGCTGGTGCCGATTAAACAAATTAGACTTGAATGTCAGAAAATGTGTAACTGTATCCTACTCACGGTCACATATCAGAATACCAGCTAATTATTATCTAAACGATGAGTTGTTAAGTGAAGTGGATCATGTAAAGGACCTGGGTATCATCATAGACAATAAACTGACGTTTAACAAGCATATCGAGAAGATCACTCTCCAGGCTTTTAAGGTTCTGCGATTCATTACTAGAACTAGTAAGGATTTCACGAATCCCATTTCACTGCTACGCCTTTTTTCATCGATGGTTCTGCCAATTTTAGAATATGGCTCTGTAATTTGGTAGCCTTATACCGATGCTGCTACTAGTCGCATTGAAAAAATACAATCAAAGCTGTGTAAATGTCTTGGCTATCGATATGGTATTCCTGGTGGTTACAACAGTGTCTGATGTCTATAGATACTATAACATCAACAGCCTGCAAGAACGTCGTCAAGTAGCTGACATGATATTTTTCTTTAAAGTCGTGAACGGCCTTATCGATGCGCCAGACATCATCAGCATTTTCGAATTTACATCTGTGGGTCCCTCACTGAGACGTAACCGCCTCCTGAAGACTATGAAAACTACCAAGAGCTACGTTTTCAATGATCCTCACAACCGACTGGCCAGGCTCGTCAACTCATTACATAGTGATGTGGACTTCTACAGCGGATCACTCAGTGCCTTCATCCCGGATATCAAGTCACGTTTACTGCAATATCCCTTCTTCTTCTTCTTAATTGGCGTAGAAACCGCTTAAGCGATTATAGCCGAGTTAACAACAGCGCGCCAGTCGTTTCTTCTTTTCGCTACGTGGCGCCAATTGGATATTCCAAGCGAAGCCAGGTCCTTCTCCACTTGGTCCTTCCAACGGAGTGGAGGTCTTCCTCTTCCTCTGCTTCCCCCGGCGGGTACTGCGTCGAATATTTTCAGAGCTGGAGTGTTTTCGTCCATCCGGACAACATGACCTAGCCAGCGTATTCGCTGTACTATGTCGATGTCGTCGTATATCTCGTACAGCTCATCGTTCCATCGAATGCGGTATTCGCCGTGGCTAACGCGCAAAGGACCATAAATCTTTCGCAGAACTTTTCTCTCGAAAACTCGCAACGTCGACTCATCCGTTGTTGACATCGTCCAAGACTCTGCACCATATAGCAGGACGGGAATTATGAGCGACTTATAGAGTTTGGCTTTTGTTCGTCGAGAGAGGACTTTACTTTTCAATTGCCTACTCAGTCCGAAGTAGCACCTGTTGGCAAGAGTTATCCTGCGTTGGATTTCTAGGTTGTCATTGTTGGTGGTGTTTACGCTGGTTCCAAGATAGACGAAATTATCTACGACTTCAAAGTTATGACTGTCAACAGTGACGTGAGAGCCAAGTCGCGAGTGCGACGACTGTTTGTTTGATGACAGGAGATATTTCGTCTTGCCCTCGTTCACTGCCAGACCCATTTTCTTTGCTTCCTTGTCCAGCCTGGAGAAAGCAGAACTAACGGCGCGGGTGTTGAGGTCGATGATATCAATATCGTCGGCATACGCCAACAGCTGTACACTCTTATAGAAGATGGTACCTTCTCTGTTTAGTTCTGCAGCTCGTACTATTTTCTCCAGAAGCTGGTTGAAGAAGTCGCACGATAGGGAGTCGCCTTGTTGATTGTTGATTTTCCAGGTCTGAAGCCACACTGATAAGGTCCAATCAGTTTGTTGACGGTGGGCTTTAATCTTTCACACAATACGCTCGATAGAACCTTATATGCGATGTTGAGGAGGCTAATCCCAGTTCTTCGCCGCCGTGTTTGAATAGCTCGGCCGGCAATCCGTCGGCCCCTGCCGCATTGTTGTTCTTCAGGCGGGCAATTGCTATTCGAACTTCTTCATGGTCGGGTAATGGAACGTCTGCTCCATCGTCATCGATTGGGGAATCGGGTTCGCCTTCTCCTGTGCGTTCACTGCCATTCAGCAGGCTGGAGAAGTGTTCCCGCCATAATTTAACTATGCTCTGGGCATCGCACCGCATTTTTTCGTAGAATTTTCGAGCATTTCCCCTGTCGGCCAGCTTATCAAGCTCTTCGTACTCACTCATTTCAGCCTCTTTCTTCTTCTGTCTACAAATGCGTCTCGCTTCCCTCTTCAACTCTCGGTATCTATCCCATCCCGCACGTGTAGTGGTCGATCGTAACGTTGCGAGGTAGGCAGCCTGTTTTTTCTCCGCTGCGACACGGCACTCCTCGTCGTACCAGCTGTTTTTTTGCACTTTGCGAAAAGCAATGGTTTCGGTTGCAGCTGTACGTAAGGAGTTTTAAATGCCGTCCCACAGTTCCCTTATATCGAGTTGTTGACGAGTGCTCTCAGAGAGCAGGAGTGCAAGCCGAGTAGAAAATCGTTCGGCAGTCTGTTGTGATTGCAGCTTCTCGACGTCGAACTTTCCTTGTGTTTGGTGGCGCGCGTTTTTTGCTGCACAGAGGCGGGTGCGAATCTTAGCTGCAACAAGATAGTGGTCCGAGTCGATGTTAGGACCTCGGAGCGCACACACATCTAAAACACTGGAGACGTGTTTTCCTTCTATCACCACATGATCGATCTGGTTGGTAGTTTTTCGATCCGGAGACAGCCAGGTAGCTTGATGAATCTTCTTATGCTGGAATCTAGTACTACAGATAACCATATTTCGGGCCCCGGCGAAGTCAATCAGCCTCAACCCATTTGGGGATGTTTCGTCGTGGAGGCTGAATTTACCGACCGTAGTGCCAAATATACCTTCTTTGCCCACCCTGGCGTTAAAGTCGCCAAGCACGATTTTGACATCGTGGCGGGGGCAGCGCTCATAAGCGCGCTCCAAGCGCTCATAGAAGGCATCTTTGGTCACATCGTCCTTCTCTTCTGTCGGGGCGTGGGCGCAAATCAGCGATATGTTGAAGAACCTCGCTTTGATGCGGATTGTGGCTAAACGTTCATTCACCGGAGTGAATGATAGTACTCGGCGACGGAGTCTCTCTCCCACCACGAATCCTACACCAAACTTGCGCTCCTTTATATGGCCACTGTAGTAAATGTCACAAGGACCTACTCGTCTCTGTCCTTGTCCCGTCCATCGCATTTCTTGGGCGGGGGTGATGTCAGCCTTTGTCTTTACGAGGACATCAACCAGCTGGGCAGCGGCACCTTCCCAATTAAGGGACCGGACATTCCAGGTGCATGCCCTCAATTCGTAGTCCTTATTTCGTTTGCTATGGTCGTCATCAAAAGGGGGGTCTCTCCTCCGAGGCTGGTTGTAGCTCTTCACTGGGGGTGTTTTTACGTGGCGGGTCCCAAACCCAGCGCACAACCCTTGTAGGGAATGTTTCGCCTTCTCACTTTAGCTCGCCTTCGAACGGATGTTCTTAGGCTACCCAGAGGATACTTGGTCAAAGACCGGAAGTAGTGAGCTGCTTGAGCCATGTGTAAAAGAATCGTTTCTGGCCACTCCCAAGTGAATGGCGATCAGAGAACTTTCCTCACTTGCGTGATCTTCTACACATGACTCCATCCTCCAACTGCAATATCCCTAGTCACACCTTTTTCACTTTCTCTTTCCTAATTACAATTTTAGTTCAATTTATAGCTTTATTTATACTAGTATTAAATACTATTAATCCCTCCCTCTTAATTACATAACAAATATTACATAAATTATAATTTTTTAGTTGTATAATGCCGTTTGGCGTATGTATACTTAAATAAATAAATAATTATATAAATAAATAATATTACTATAATATATAATATTGCTTATTTGTTTATTAAATTAAATAAAGAACATATACATGTGCATGGATAGAGGAATTTTTGGGAAAAGAGGAATTTCGGTGAATTTCCTTATTATCACATGGCAGCGCTCCATTTCGTCGTATCGTGGCAAGGCTCGTTTTCCTCATAATTGTAAACAATCTAACCTTTTCAACGATGAGTGTGCTAAGTGATTTTTAAATTACTAAATTTAGGTAAAATAAAAGTGAAATGTGAACTTATTTCAATGTTTAGAGTGTAAATTTAAATATATAGAGTGAAAATCGTGAAAAAATTTAGTGAAACTTAGAGAAATACCATGTGTTATTAGTGCACATTTTTGAACTTTTAATCGTGCATATTTAAAAAAATTAAAGTTATTTTTATATTATTTTTGGAAATTTCTTCTCTGGAGAAGCTCCCCTATCCGCACATACCCCATATATACCGAAATTCGGTTTTATACCCCTCCGCCAAAGTAATCGGAATCGTGCCACTTTTGGGTATTTTGCAATTTTCACACTATTATATTAATAAACATGAGAAACAAAAACAATTCACAAAAAATATCACAATTTGTATGCTAGTACTAATAAGTACGTAGATAAGTAAATATATTTTTTATAATTAAGGTAACAATTTGAAATAATAAATAAACAGCAAAACAAAACAATTCATAAAAACAATTACATATTCAAGAGAAATGTATTCAATACATATATATATCGATCCTATAACTTAAAGTAGTATATACATATATATCAAATATGGCAACTCTACCTGATAAAAGAGTGTGTAATTGTGCGTGCTAAGAAAAATTAAATAATTTTGGTGTAAAAAGGCAAAAAATTACAAAATCTGCTCATCAATCCAAAGCGCGGTATTCAGGTGTATTGGAGTGCAGAAGCAGCAACTTATAACCAATGACTATTTTGGATTGGAAGGTTTGTTACTTCGCCGATATCACTTTAAGTTGGACACAGAGGAGAACCATCAGCTATTTTGGAGACTTTTTTGGTGCCACGAAAAATTGCTTATATTACATTAGC
>NW_026089624.1:11372135-11437181 GCF_024586455.1 Bactrocera neohumeralis
TCGTAACGTTGCGGGGGGGACCTGTTTTCTCCCGCTGCGGGCCCCCCGTCGTACCAGCTGTTCTTTTGCTTTTTCCCGAAAACCAATGGTTTCGGTTGCAGCTTACGAAAGGGAATTTGAAACCGCCCCCGTTCCCTTTTCCGGGTTGACGAGTGCTCTCAAAAAACGGAGTGAAAACCGGTTCGTTCGGCTGTCTGTTGTGTTTGCAGTTTCCCGCGTCGAACCTTTTTTTTGTTGATGCGTTTTTGCTGAAAGAGGCGGGTCGATCTTGGCTGAAACAAGATGTATCCGAGTCGATTTTGGGACCTCGGAGCGCGCACATCTAAAACACTGGAACGTTTTCCCATTATCACAACATGATCGATTGTTGGTATTTTTTCGCCCGGAGACTGGGTACGTTTATCTTCTTGTGCTGGAATCTAGTAAAAAGATAAATATTTGGGGGCGAAGGATCAGTCACCCTTTGGGGATTGTCGTGGGACTTTTTTCCCAAACCGTATCCCAAAATTACCTTTTTGCCCCCCTGGCGTTAAGTCGCCCCCGATTTGACTCTGGCGGGGGCGCTCCATAACCCGGCTCAAGCGCTCGAACTCTTTGGTAAATCGCCCTTCTCTTCCGTGGGGGCGTGGGCGCAAATCGCGATATGTTGAAAAACCTCGTTTTGATGCGGTTGTGGCTGAACGTTTCATTCACCGGAGTGAATGATAATTGCGCTCGGCGACAGGTCTCTCTCCCACCACAGATCAACACCAAACTTGCGCTCCTTTATATGGCCACTGTAGTAAATGTCACAAGGACCTGCTCGTCTCTGTCCTTGTCCCGTCCATCGCATTTCTTGGACGGCGGTGATGTCAACCTTTATTTTCGCGAGGACATCAACCAGCTGGGCAGCGGCACCTTCCCAATTAAGGGTCCGGACATTCCAGGTGCATGCCCTTATCTCGTAGTCCTTATTTCGTTTGCATGGTCGTCATCAAGGTTTCTCTTCAGGCTGTCGCTTTCTTTTCATTGGGGGTGTTTTTTACGACCGCACAACCTTATGTAGGGGGATGTTTCGCCTTCTCACATTAGCTCGCCTTGAAACGGATGTTCGTAGGCTGCCCAGAGAATACTTCGTCAAAGACCGGAAGTTGTGAGCTGCTTGAGCCATGTGTGAAAGAATCGTTCCTGGCCACTCCCAAGTGAATGGCGATCAGAGAACTTTCCTCACTTGCGTGAACTTCTACACATGACTCCATCCTCCTGGTTTTAATTATACTTCTAAGATATTTATGCCGCATCCTTTCTAAAAAAAAGTATTTTTTTTGTTTTTAAAGAAAAAATTCCATGTTTCGCGGTGTTCAGTATACGTTCCATCATTCACTTAAATTTTTTTTTGCCTGCGATTTAGGGGTAACTTTTAGAATAGCATCCCCGGATTTCGGGGTTAAGATGGATATGTACGGATAGAGGAGGTCCTCCAGATTAAGAAAATATATACATACATATAGTTTCCGCTGACTTATGGTTTTTGGGATATTTGCATTCAAAGTTCAAAAAGTCAACTATTTAAAATGCGTGTTTCTCCCATTTATAATGAATTTTATAGTTATATTTTTAACTTTTATATCCACTAACACTTCACTAATTCGTTTCTTACCATTTATTTTATATTAAATAATCCAAAATTAACTTTTATTCAACGTTTAACTTTTGTTCAATTATTTTTGTTCACACAATAACAAAAGAGTTGCATTCTAACTAAGAATCAGTGCTACCTTACATTCATATTTTACAGAAAAACCAAAAAAAATAAACAAATAATACCCTAAAGACAGGAAATATATAACACTTAGTTTTCCGCATATAATTCCTTTCTGCATTGGCGGCCTTCGGCCGCACTTTAAAACAATAACCCTCGGTCAAACCAACACCTGGGCGAGCTCAGTTCTTTTGCGTTGAACTACTTTTTGCGTTGGCGCCCATCAACCGCGCTTCAAAAAAATAACCCTCGGTCGGACCAACACCTGGGCGTGCTCATTTCATTTGTGTTGAACTCCTTTCCCGTTAGCGGCCTTCGGCCGCGCTTCCAAAAAAAAAAATAACTCTGGCCAATCCAACACCGGGATTTATCAAGATAAAGAGAATTCTGAAAGGTTTTACATTACTCATCACACGATAATGAATTTAGTATGACGTCATAATCTTTCTTTTTTCTCTTTTAGTTGCCGCTGACTTATGGTTTTTGAGATATTTGCATTTAAAGTTCAAAAAATTAACTATTTAAAATGCGTGTTTCTCCGATTTATAATGCATTTTACACTTATATTTTTAACTTTTATATCCACAAACACTTCACTAATTCGTTTCTATGTAGTCATTTATTTTATAATAAATAGTGCAAAAATAACTTTAATTCTATATCAAACTTTAGTTAAAATCCATTTATACATAAAATAAGGAAATGGTTGTAAACAAGCAAAAAATTTGAGTTACCATATGTTGTAATGGAATAAAAATAAGAAAAGGAGAAATAATGACGTCATAACTGAATTCATTGCCGTGTAATTAGTGCAAAATCTTTCAGAATTCTCATTATCTTGATAAATCCCGGTGTTGGATCGGCCAGGGTTATTTCTTTTGATGGGCGGGCGAAGGCCGCCAATGCAAAAAGGAATTAGGGTGAATTTTAGAATAGCATCACTGGATTTCGGGATTAAAATGGGTATCAATGGAAAGGTGACGTTCTCCAAATCACGAAAATATATATATGTATATAGTTGCCGCTGACTTATAGTTTTTAAGATATTTGCATTTAAAGCTAAAAACTTCATAACTTTTATCTTGATAATTTGAATATTGTGAATGACTTTTTCACTTATATTATGCACTTTTCACTTAGTAACACTTCACTATAACGTTTCTGTATATTCACTTTTTTATTATTTATTATAAATAAAGCTTTATTTTAATTATTTTGTTTTAGTAAAATTCTCTGCATTTATACCCCAAATACCTGAAAAAATTTGAATATAAAAAATATTTTGTAATTAAATAAAACCAAAAACAAATTTAAGGTTCATATGCATGTTTTATTGCTTGCAAAAGCTTTACAAAAGGGGGTTCACGTTTTCTTTGTATGGATTTACGCCACAGATACTCAACAATCATATCAGTAAATTTTTGTTGGTTACAGTAATTGTCCTTTAAAAATAATCTTTTGATAATACGCTGCTGTGACTCAATCCCTTGAGTGTGTGTCCCGTCTGGGGCGACAAAGGGATTTTCGGAATCACTATGATTGACCCTTCGGTGCTCATACCCATGATCGGAAAGGCAATTATATGCCCTCCAAAAGTCGGTACATATAATTGACCCTTCCTCCACGTGCTTGATAATTGGTATGAGCACCTCAGCAGATCTAACGTTCTCTGGACACACTCCCAATCTAAAGTCCTCGCTCCCATGTTGTTGTTTGTTGTTTTAACGGAAATTCAATCCCCATTGGGATGGTAAATGTCATTTGTGTTGTCGTCGATGTCATCTAACGGTAGGCCCAAGAAACGTGCTGTTTCGACGGGGTCGGACCAAAGGGAGGAGGGTGTTAGATGGGTGGCGTTTATGGGGCATGCAAAGAGGTGGTCAGTGTCATGCGGAGACTCGTTGCATGCAGGACATACGTCGGGTAAGTCAGGGTCTATTCTGGATAAGTAGGAGTTTAACCTGCTACAGTATCCAGAACGAAGTTGCGCAAGGGTCACACGCGTTTCTCGCGGCAGCTGGAGCTCTTCGTCTGCGATGGGTGGTGGTTTTACTCCAAGAACGCCATTCACGGGAAGGAAGTCGGTGAAGGTGTTAATGGCTCCGCTGTGAATGGCGGTCAGTACCTGTCTAAAGTTAGTTGCGTCCGAAGTCCGGTCGGCGTACTGTACGACGTCGTCGACGTAATCCAGGAATGACCTTTTGATGCTCCTAGGAGGCGGTTCCGCTCCAAGCAGATGGCTGCAGGGGTGATTTCTGCGAAAGCAGTAGTAGTTTCCTCATCTGCGTGCCACTGCATCCAGGCGACCATATGGGCTTTTCCCCATGTGCTGACGGCTAGCGACTTGAGGATTTTGTTGCGGCTCTGTACTTTGGCGATATTCGCGGTCGTATGAGGAGAGAAGGAGCATAGACTGTCGAATGTTACACCTAAAATCTTAGGATTATTGACAGTCGGAATTTTGACGCCGTCGACTGCAATGTTAAGCTCAAGTCTATACTCCTTCGTCCAGTTGGTGAATATGGTCGCTGTGGATTTGGTGGGAGAGAGTGTGAGATTTCGTGCAGTGAGGAAACGAGAAAGGTCGGAGAGGCAGCTGTTTACCTTCGAACACATGCCATCGATTCCATTGCCCGACGCCAAAATCGTGCAGTCATCAGCGTACTCCTGGTGGTTGTGGGAGTTTCGAGATGTAGAAGTTAAACAGTAGTGGGGAGAGGACAGCACCCTGCGGAACCCCCTGTTTACCTCGAAATAGTACGGATGACTGGCGAGCGCTCAGATAGTTCATGGTCCACCTCTTTAACCCTGGAGGGAGCGTTGTTTTTTCGATGTCCTGCAGTAGCGTTGTGTGATTGACCGTGTCAAAAGCTTTTGACAGGTCCAACGCTACGAGGATCGTTCTTTCGCAGGGTGGTTTCTGGTTGAGGCCACGAACTATCTGGGCGTTTATGACGCTAAGTGCTGTGGTGGTGCTGTGCACTTTTCAGAATCCATGCTGGTGGCTGGCTAGGCTCAAGTGGTGAGTGAAGGTCGGGAGTAGCAAGGCCTCAAGTGTCTTCACTACTGGGGAGAGGAGAGTTATCGGACGATAAGATTCCCCTTTGTTGGCGGGTTTCCCAGGTTTCAGTAGTGGGACCACTCTTCCGACTTTCCACACATCGGGTATTTGAAGAGTGGTCAGCGACAAATTGAGGACCTTGGTGAGATATCCTACTCCCGTCAAGCCTAGATGCTTTAGCATTAGCATGTTGACTCCATCAGGGCCAATGGATTTAGATGATTTTGCTTTTTTGATGGCACCCTGAACCTCCTCATCGGTGAAAGTAAGTGGCGCGCCTTCGTTTGGCATTTTGCGCAGCCGTCGGTTAACACATCGTTTAGCTTTGTCTACCGAAGGGTGCAGTGTGAATTGCCGGCTAAAATAGCTCGCGCTTTTCTTCGGGTCCGAAGAGGCATGACCATTGAATTGAACTTCAGCTCGGTCGTCATGTCTCTTCGGGTTAAACAGAGCTTTGACAGTAGCTCAAAGCTTACTCACTCCGGTAAAGAGGATTTCAGGTGCTCTATCCATTTCGTCCGCTTATGTTGGTTTACCATTTGCCGAATCTCCAAATTGAGATCCCTTATTCGGGGATCTCCGGGATCGGCGTAAGGTGTCGCGCTCATTAGCTAAAACGGCTGCTTCGGCTGGGAAATTGGGGCGGATTTCCGCGATTCTTCTAGCCGGAATGAAGCGAGCGGTAGCTGCTGCGATCACCTTGCGGAATTGACGTTCGCCAACGCATACGTCCATAGGAATGGGTAGAGCGTTGAAGGTGCTCTCAGTAAATTCTGTGAAGCCGACCCAATTAGCTTTGTTAAAGTTAAAGTAGGTGCGGTTGTCCACAGAAACAAAATCGGGAGGCTTCTCGATCGAAATAATTATGGGCAGATGGTCTGATGCGAGAGTTAGCATAGGTCGCCAGGTTATGCTGTTTATCAGACCACTGCTAGCAATGGTAATATCCCGCGAGCTATTACAGGTGCCCATAACTCTGGTGGGGGCTTCGACAGACATTCATTGTGCAGAATGTCGAATCGTCAATCTTTTCCGCCAGCTCCATCCCCCTACGGTCATTTGACAGGCAGGAATGCCAAAGATCGTGGTGCGCGTTAAAGTCGCCTAGTACCAAGCGGTTTCCACCACGAAGTAGCGCACCTACATATATTCGGGTGATATCCTGTTGGGCAACATGTGAATGGAGGGATGTATATATTAAATATTTCGAGCTCGACATCGCCTGACCGGATAGCTATACCCTGAAATTCTAGGGTAGTATCCCTGGGGTCGATGTCTACATCGATTAGACAAAACTGCACGGTGTTGTGCAATATGAAAGCTAGGCCACCACCATTATCTCGCTCGCGATCTTTACGTATAACGTTGAAACCTGCACAACTCAGAAGATCTGAGCGGCTGTTTAACTTGGTTTCTTGCACCGCAGCTATCGATAGACCTTCCCGATTCATAAGTGCAACTATCTCCTCGATCTTGCTCTGGAGTCCGTTGCAGTTAAATTGGAATAGCCGGGTTTGTCGCGGGTGTCCGTGGGTGATCCTGGGGGTGAGGGAGTGACGTGTGGGTGGAAGTTTTTGCAGCTGTAGTACCCGCAGGGGCGGTTGTCGCGCTGGGGTGTTGATAGGCGACGCCACTGTTGTGAGTTACGGGAGCAGACTCCTGCAGCATGGGGCAACGTACGAGTCACTCCACTCACGTGTGGTGCGCAGGCCGGAACACGTCGAAAAGCGACACCAGCCAGTACAAGAATTGCACTTGACGGATGTCACGTTCCGACGTATGACGGTCTGACACACGGAACAGACTGTGCGAGGGACCAAGAGCTGCTGGTTGGTTCTCGCACGAGGATTGGAGCGGGATGAAGGTTGGGGGGGGGGACAAGTCAGAAGGGAGCTATGTTGCCTGATTGAGCTTCTAGGGACCGTAGAGGTCCTCTGTTGGCCACTCGGATTGGGTGGCGGCGCGGCGCGCGGACTATGTGCGGATTGCACAGCCGTAGAGGCTTGGGTCGCAGTATTGCGCAGGCAACATGGGGCCACGTAACGCGTGGTCCACTCCCTATGAGTCTTAAGGCCTGAACAGGTTTTAAGATGGCTCCATCCATTGCATGTGTTACACCTGACCTAGATGGAGTTTGGATGGAGCCGTTTTGCGCACACGCAGCAGAAAAATTTCTCCGGGCCCGGGTTGGACTCAATGCCAGCGCGAGTCAGGAGGATACGGAGCAACCCTGCTGCAAGGCATTGCTCTAGTGACGACAAACACAAATTAACACTTACCGATCCAAACGGGGTTAGATCAACCCTTGGTCGGATGAAATCCGAGTCAATTCCGGTGCGTAGAACCGGCTGTCGTGGGAATTGTCCTCGCTCCCATCCTCTGGTCCTCTGAAGTATGAGAAAATAAGTGAGTACGTAAAATTTTATATATATAAGTTTTATTACCTTTATTGTATTTCCCCATATTCCTAACTTGCTTTCATCAATTTGAAGAATTTTTCCGAGATCACCAATTTTCCCCACAGCCTCTTCATGGTCTATTTGAACAACACAACGACTTCTCGACAATAGCTGTACCAATCGCAGATGGTAGCTGTTGACAAAATAGCTATAAAACTTTTTTTTGGGACTTCTGTCTGACACCAATGAGAATGGTATGCAAACATCAGATAAAATATCTGAGGCAATGGTATCTTCGCATTTTCAAACCAAGTTCCTTTGGCCCTCGATACAGCAGCCAGCGAACGGTAACTACGTCTGCGGCATCTAAAAAACCCCACCGTATTATTCTCCGATAGAGTTGGGATCATGGGCGTTTTATGCTTGCGGCACAATTTATTGCTTAAAATTAAGCCCTCTTGTTCCGCAATTGCAATGCACTTCTCTCTTGTGCTAAACGTCTCCACAACTTTGGTTATGTTCCACATTTTACTTAGTTCTGCAACGGTGAGAACATTTGATGCACTTTTACGTACACCGCGGTTGGTGCAAGGTTCTTCGAAATCTACAGAGAATACTTAATTAAAAATTTAGAAGTATTTGATAACATACCTGATCGTTGTGCACTAGGGCGGTTCAAAATTTTAAAACTTTGAAATGTTGAAGTGCTCTTTGATTTTTTGGATCCTTTTGGTGAGAAAATAACTGAAAAAAAATTTGAGCTCATTCGGATAAGATTTAGAACTGCCTCAACGAATTCAAAATTCACTAAAATATGCTGAATCAAAAAAAAATTTAATGTAATTTGTACATACATATGTCTTATTTTACTTTAAAATCATTGGTAAATACATTTTTAATTATATAATTCATATTATTTCATTTTTTGTTACATATTTTCCCATTCAAATATTTTGAAACAAAGTGCTTTTATTACAATTAGGGAAGTTTTTACGGTGACTCTCCACAACTTGTAATAGAAATTGCTTTTCGCTCTCGTTTGTCGTTAAATAGTGATTAAAATTTGTTGCTAGAGCAATTGCTCTTTCAGCACTATCATTTACGACTTTCAAAGCCATTATATATTTTTTTGCTTCATTAAAAGATTTGAGTTGATTCCACGAGTCTATGTCTTCATTTAGAAAAGTGACATCCAATTTCAATATTTCAAATAAAGTATGAGAAGCAGGACCAATGAAAAAGGCTATTGTTTTATCACTCAGATCTTCTGTACCAATATATTTAACAAATTTTTAACAGGCTTTTGCATTTTGAACTCATTTATTCAAGTCACCATCAAACTTTTCTTTGTTTTAGGTACCAAATCTGAGAAAAGGGCAATTAGAGCTAGTTCTTCGCTTAAATACCATAAGTGTCGACTTAATGCAGCTGTTGCGGTCTCTGATATTATTTTTGATATGGTGCTATACTCAGAAAAATATTTTATTAGATTTAAGTCATTATAAGGTGCGTCACAGGCATTTGGACTTTGTATCCAAGCTTTTACGTATATTAATGTAATAAATATACCGAACTCAACACAAGCCTTTTTCTGGGGTTCATCAAGATGGAATTGACTTCGAAAAAGGCAAATTTTTAGAACATAGAGCAAAATTGACATCCAACGCGCGTGATGAAATGCGCCAGGAGTACGAAAACTGATACCGCGTGGAGGAGTTTCCCCCTAGAATATCAACGTTAGTTCTAATAATTCACGGTAATCTTCTCTTAACAATTGCCCTGAATTTTTCTTTAAAATATCGCTTGCAAAAGCTATTGTTTCTATTTTAAATGAGAGTAATTCATTACTTATTCGACTATCAGGACATTTCTCGTATTCGCTTCGATTAATGTTTGGCCAAAATTCCCGAAATGAACTAAATATTTTTACGCCGGGGCCAGATGTTGAACCAAATAATGCTTTAAAAACATCTCCGCAAATTACTTCAAAGATGTGGTGCCGACAACCTAGCCAAAGTAATTTTTTTTCAGTTTCAAAGCATCATGATGAGCTATGTCAAAGATTAAATTAATGTTTTCCATAAACGTATTTTCTTTAGCAATCTGCACATAACTTCTGCGATTTTTATTCCGGCAGATATTGCGATATTCATCCAATATTGATGTCATTTTTCTTATAATATTCCGCCCATCAACACAAATGCTATTTTCACGCTATCTCTTTGAGATTTATTAAGTTCTGAATGATGGAAAAAATAAACTTGTAAAGTATTAAGAACCGTTGGTAACAGCCTGCCATCAAAGCAAGGTTTGGATTTGCCAATCAGATGAATTGTACTTTTAGATCGCGTTGAAGTCATCTTATTACATATTAGTCAAATTATTACAAGATTATAACAAATTATTACAAAATAATTTATTATTTACAGCAATTTAAACGTACAGACTGCTTCTGTTTGAGTGCAAATCAAAACTGACAAAATACACTTATTCCGCAGTCGACGCCAATTTTTACGTTAAAGTACCGCTATTTTTGCATTTTGCTTTGCTTTGCTATTTCTTCTCGCTCTTTGGAACACGCTCTTTAAAGCCAAAGAGAAAAAATACTAAGATTGATATGTTCAAAACAAATATTGATAAAAAAAATGCAATAGCAAATCACTAAATTGAATAACATAACCAGTGGTAAAATTTTACGTCGTTGAGGCAGTTCTAAATCTTATCCGAATGAGCTCAAATTTTTTTTCAGTTATTTTCTCACCAAAAGGATCCAAAAAATCAAAGAGCGCTACAATATTTTCACCATGGATTTTTTTTTTCTATGAAACTTGAATCGCCCTATTGTGCACACATTTTATAATTTTTTTATACTCTCGCAACAAAGTTGCTAAGGAGAGTATTATAGTTTTGTTCACATAACGGTTGTTTGTAAGTCCTAAAACTAAAAGAGTCAGATATAGGGTTATATATACCAAAGTGATCAGGGTGACGAGTAGAGTTGAAATCCGGATGTCTGTCTGTCCGTGCGTCCGTCCGTCCGTGCAAGCTGTAACTTGAGTAAAAATTGTGATATCATGATGAAACTTGGTACACGTATTTCTTGGCTCCATAAGAAGGTTAAGTTCGAAGGTGGGCAAAATCGGCCCACTGCCACGCCCACAAAATGGCGGAAACCGAAAACCTATAAAGTGTGATAACTAAGCCATAAATAAAGATATTAAAGTGAAACTCGGCACAAAGGATCGCATTAGGGTGGGGCATATTTGGATGTAATCTTTTTGGAAAAGTGGGCGTGGCCCCGCCCCCCTCTAAGTTTTTTGTACATATCTCGGAAACTACTATAGCTATGTCAACCAAAATCTATAGAGTCGTTTCCTTCAGACATTTCCATATGCAGTTCGAAAATGGAAGAAATCGGATAATAACCACGCCCACCTCCCATACAAAGGTTATGTTGAAAATCACTAAAAGTGCGTTAACCGACTAACAAAAAACGTCAGAAACACAAAATTTTACGGAAGAAATGGCCGAAGGAAGCTGCACCCAGGCTTTTTTTTGAAATTGAAAATGGGCGTGGCGTCGCCCACTTATGGACCAAAAACCATATCTCAGGAACTACTATACCGATTTCAATGAAATTCGGTATATAATATTTTCTTAACACCCTGATGACGTGTACGAAATATGGGTGAAGTCGGTTCACAACCACGCCTTCTTCCAATATAACGCTATTTTGAATACCATCTGATGCCTTCTCTGTATAATATATACATTAGGAAATTAAAATACAATTCAATACTCAAAGTACACAAATTGATCTAATCTAATACATTTTACAGCAAAATAAAAAAATATGTAAATTATTATCACTTTATCATGCGAGAGTATAAAATGTTCGGTGACACCCGAACTTAGCCCTTCCTTACTTGTTTCTTTTTAATAAAAATCAAATTAGATGAAATTAAATTATTTAAAAATCACTGACTAAAAACTTGCTTAATTGCTTCGCCAAATTTAAAAGTAAAAGCGAAACAATAAAAAGAAACAGTACTTAGTTTGAAAATTAACAGTACAATTGTTGCTAGAACTATTCCCGTTAAAGAAAATGAAGTGTTAAAAAGGGAGTTATACCCTTCACGGTATTACAATTTTTTATCCAAGATTTAAAAAATTCTAATTGACCGAATTCTGTGGAATCCTTCATCGTCGATCCAACACCGGGGTGTACAGAGTTCTTTCGCGTAGAACTCCTTTCTGCACTTGCGGTCTTCGGCCGCGCTTCAAAAAATAACCCTCAGTCGGACCAACTATGTGTCTCTCATTTTTATCAATTCTCGTTCAGTCTCGAATATCGAGAGTATCTATATTTCGAAACCGATCACTGCTTGTATCACTAGTGCCCAATTGAATTTCGAACAGTGGTGCCATGTATAGCTTAAATATCGTGCAAAATCATAATATTTTTTATTGTTTTATTACAAAAAAACATAACAATAGGTAATGCGCCTTATATATCCGTCAATTGGAATTAAAAACAAGAATTTGATGACATTTCCCGTGAAAATTGGTGCACGTTTTCGGAAAAGCCGCTCTCTTGAACATTTACCAAAATTTTTATAAGAGAAAATTTATGCGGAGAATGAAAAAAACGCACACTTTAGAATAGTATCCCTTGGTTTCGGGGTTAAACAAGGTATATACGAACAGCGGAAGTCCTAAAGGTCCAAAAAAAGTTATACATAGATACATAGTTGCCGCTGACTTAAATATTTAGTAAAAGTTATTTTTGAACTATTTACGGGTAAATTTTAGAATAGCATCCCCCGATTTCGGGGTTAAAATGGGTATGTACGGATAGAGCAGGTCCTCCAGATTAAGAAAAAAAATATGTATATATACATATGTATATAGTTGCCGCTGACTTATAGTTTTGGAGATATTTGCATTTAAAGTTCAAAAATTCAGCTATTTAAAACGAGTGTTTTCCCGATTTATAATGAATTTTACATTTAAATTTTTAACTTTTATATCCACTAACACTTCACTAATTCGTTTCTAATCATTTGTTTTATATTATATAGTGCAAAAATAACATGTATTCAATATTTAACTTTTGTTCAATTATTTTTGTTCACACAATAACAAAAGGGTCGCATTCTAACTAATAACACAAGCCAACACTCAATTTGCTGTTTTGAATTTATCAACTGATTCTAGTTACTTTGGGTGCGCTGAATTCAAATTTTTAATCAGTTTGTCTCTATCAGCTCTAGTTTTCATGATAAAGCTTTTTAATACCCTCCACTTATGACCTCCAATTATGACCGTTTGTCAGTTTTTTCAAATTTTTTTTTTTAATCAAAATTTCTTATTTACAGCTATCGTCATTGCCAAAAAAAAACATTTTTTCGGAAAAAAATTGTTCACCCAAATTTTTTTTTTAATTCCTTTTTCATCACAATTTTTTATTTGCTGTTATAGTTCTTCTTCTTAATTGGCGTAGACACTGCTTACACGATTATAGCCGAGTTAACAACAGCGCGCCAGTCGTTTCTTCTTTTCGCTACGTGGCGCCAATTGGATATTCCAAGCGAAGTCAGGTCCTTCTCCACTTGGTCCTTCCAATGGAGTGGAGGTCTTCCTCTTCCTCTGCTTTCCCCGGCGGCTACTGCGTTGAATACTTTCACAGCTGGAGTGTTTTCGTCCAGTCGGACATGACCTATCCAGCGTAGCCGCTGTCTTTTAATTCGCTGAACTATGTCAATGTCGTCGTATATCTCGTACAGCTCATCGTTCCATCGAATGCAATATTCGCCGTGGCCAACGCGCAAAGGACCATAAATCTTTCGCAGAACCTTTCTCTTGAAAACTCGTAACGTCGACTCATCGGTTGCTGTCATCGTCCAAGCCTCTGCACCATATAGCAGGACGGGAATTATGAGCGAGTTGGGCTTTTGTTCGTCGAGAGAGGACTTTACTTTTCAATTGCCTATTCAGTCCATAGTAGCACCTGTTGGCAAGAGCAATCCTGCGTTGGATTTCCAGGCTGACATTGTTGGTGGTGTTAATACTGGTACCTAAATAAACGAAATTATCTACAACTTCAAAGTTATGACTGTCAACAGTGACGTGCGAGCCAGGCGACGACTGTTTGTTTGATGACAGGAGATACTTGAATATCTGGTCGTTTGTTGATTTGCCAGGTCTAAAGCCACACTGATAAGGTCCAATCAGTTTGTTCACGGTGGGCTTTAATCTTTCACACAATACGCGATGTTGAGGAGGCTTATCTCACGTTAGTTGGCGCAGATTGTGGCGTCTCCATTTTTATGGATTGGGCAGAGCACACTTAAATTCCAATCGTTGGGCATGCTTTCGTCCCACCATATTTTACAAAGAAGGTGATGCATGCTCCTTATCAGCTCTTCGCCGCCGTGTTTGAATAGCTTGACCGGCAATCCATCGGCCCCCGCCGCTTTGTTCTTCAGGCGGGTAATTGCTATTCGAACTTCTTCATGGTCGGGCAATGGAGCGTCTGCTCCATCGTCATCGATTGGGGAATCGGGTTTGCCTTCTTCAGGTGTTGTTCACTGCCATTCATCAGACTCTAGAAGTGTTCCCTCCATAATTTAAGTATGCTCTGGGCATCAGTGACTAGATCACCTTTGGGGGTTCTACAAGAGTATGCTCCGGTCTTGAAACCTTCTGTTAGCCGCCGGAGTTTTTCGTAGAATCTTCGAGCAGTACCCCTGTCGGCCAGCTTATCAAGCTCTTCGTACTCACGCATTTCAGCCTCTTTCTTCTTCTGTCTGAAAATGCGTCTCGCTTCCCTCTTCAACTCTCGGTATCTATCCCATCCCGCACGTGTTGTGGTCGATAGTAACGTTGCAAGGTAGGCAGTCTGTTTTTTCTCCGCTGCAACACGGCATTCCTCGTTGTACCAGCTGTTCTTTTGCATTCTCCGAAAACCAATGGTTTCGGTTGCAGCTGTACGTAAGGAGTTTGAACTGCCGTCCCACAGTTCCCTTATATCGAGTTGTTGACGAGTGCTCTCAGAGAGCAGGAGTGCAAGTCGAGTAGAAAATCGTTCTGCTGTCTGTTGTGATTGCAGCTTCTCGACGTCGAACCTTCCTTGTGTTGGTTGGCGTACATATTTTGCTGCACAGAGGCGGGTGCGAATCCTGGTTGCACCAAGATAGTGGTCCGAGTCGGTGTTAGGACCTCGGAGCGTACGCACGTCTGGAACACTGGAGACGTGTCTTCCGTCTATCACAACATGATCGGTCTGGTTGTTGGCTTTTCGATCCGGAGACAGCCAGGTAGCTTGATGTATCTTCTTGTGCTGGAATCTAGTACAAGAGATATTTCGGGCCCCGGCGAAGTCTATCAGCCTCAACCCATTTGGGGATGTTTCGTCGTGGAGGCTGAATTTACCGACCGTAGTGCCAATATACCTTCTTTGCCCACCCTGGCGTTAAAGTCGCCAAGCACGATTTTGACATCGTGGCGGGGGCAGCGCTCATAAGCGCGCTCCAAGCGCTCATAGAAGGCATCTTTGGTCACATCGTCCTTCTCTTCTGTCGGGGCGTGGGCGCAAATCAGCGATATGTTGAAGAACATCGCTTTGATGCGGATTGTGGCTAAACGTTCATTCACCGGAGTGAATGATAGTACTCGGCGACGGAGTCTCTCTCCCACCACGAATCCCACACCAAACTTGCGCTCCTTTATATGGCCACTGTAGTAAATGTCACAAGGTACTACTCGTCTCTGTCCTTGTCCCACCCATCGCATTTCTTGGACGGCGGTAATGTCAGCCTTTATTTTCGCGAGGACATCAACCAGCTGGGCATGGGCACCTTCCCAATGAAGGGTCCGGACATTCCAGGTGCATGCCTTGATATCGTAGTCCTTATTTCGTACGGAATTATGGACGGGTGGATTTGTTTGTTACATTCACTTGCAATGCAAAATGGCTATAGATTACAGAAATTTTGAATCGCAACCAATCAGCAGGATCGCCACAATGTCACAGCTACATTGTTTGATGGACTTTATCTTGAAGCAACGTATGTATATATGATGCTGGATGTACTCTGTTGAGGTGCAAAAAAGAGGTTTGTCGCACGCACACATTCGTCTTTGGGTGGTGGATGGTGACCAGATGAAATTGATGAAATCATTTCTGCGGAAATTCCTGATTCGGGGAAACTTTAGTATACCATCCCACGATTTCAGGGTTAAAAGTAGTATGGTTGGATAGGGCTGATGCTCCAGATTAAGAAAATATTTAGATTTGCATTTTAAGTTGAAAATTTCGCTAATTTCTCCATTTATAGTAACTTTTTCTTTCATATTATGCACTTTTTATACAGTTACACTTCACTGAAATATTTCTACATATTTATTTTATATTTATTATTTAGATATTTGCTTAAAATAAGCATTTTATATTTTACATAAATATTATTACACGCACCATAACAATAAGTGTTGTGTGTTGTCAAATAATAAGTGTTACCATATCCCAAACCATTGAAAACAATAAAAATAAATAAAAAAGACTTATGCAGGAAAAAAATAACCCTGGTTGATCCAACACCGGGGTATGTCAAGTTTTTTTCGAGTAAAACTCTTTTTTTTAGCTTTCTTTCTATTGCATTTTTGTTAGTTAAAATATATTAGTATGGTAACTCTGATTATTTGACAGTTTGTAGCTCTTTCGGTATTGTTAAGTAAATAGATTTGAACAATATGTCAAATAAAACAATTTTAGCACCATATAAAATGACTGTGTACAAACGAATGAGTGAAGTGCTAGTGGATATAAAATTGCAAACTATATGTGTAATATTAGTTTTGAATCGACAAAATACGTAATTTAAATAGTGGTAATTATCAACTTTAAACGCAAATATCTCGAAAACTATAAGTTTCCTGCGGCTATAACTATATACAGTGGACTAATAAAGTTTACATACACCTACTTAGTTCTATTAAATTACGACACGTTTATTTGATATAAAATGAATAAATTTTGTAATTTTTTTCTATCCATTTCAAAACATGTATATTTAACATTAAATTTAGTATATCAAAATATTTTTTTTTTACACAAACAAAAAAAATTAATGCTAAAGCTTAAAATGAGCATAATTTATATCAAAAAAGTTTACGTACAGTAATGATTATTTATATAAATCAAAAGTAGTTACAATAGTTTTAGCGGTTTTTGGCCAATATTTTGTTCCTATTATTGTCCCTAGACATCGATGTATGCTCCCCACTCACTTTCTAGTATTATTTCCGGATATTTTGACCCACTAAGTCCATGATCCAGCTTTTTGGCCTTATTTTGATGAAATTCTATGTTTTCGAATACGATTTCCCAAAAAGTTCCAGATATTTTGAATAGGATTAATGTATGGTGATTGCGGGACTTATGGAGTTATGTTTAATTTGTCTTTTTCTTTATTGAAACGGAAGAAAGGGATGATTTTACATTTCATTGAAATTGCAACTAGTGATAAATGTAAACTAACAAGCCACTAAACAACTTATGAAGTAAAACAATAAAAGATACAAGCTTTTTTCTTTATTAAACGAATAATAACTAAATTTACTTTAACTTTCTTGTTTAAACGAATAATAACTAAATAATTAATACCTAAATATTATGATATTTGTTATTTTCTTAGGTTCTTAATAGATCATCGGGCTTCAATGTTTACGTGATTTTGTAACCTTTTGCTTGTTTCGATGCCGCGCCAATGTATAATTTCGCAGCGCATTCCCATAGTTGAATTGTCCGTATGTCCAAATAGGTTTCAAAGTTTGATTGTAGACCACGATTTTATTTGATTTTGTTAAGGGTGATTTCTTGTCGATCAACCAGTTTATTTTTTGGTATTTTGTTTTTAGTTCTGAAACTTTTTTTGTGTATGATCCTTCCAATTCAACTATGCATCCAACGTCATACCAAGATATTTCACAGAGGTGGAGTACGGAATTACTTCATTTCCAATATGTAAGGGGATATACGTAGCACTTTTGTTAGTGAAGTTTATATGGATAGATTTTAACTTGTTTAAAGTAATGTACTATTTCTGTGTCCATTCTACAATTTGATTTAGTGAAGATTGCGTTCTGTGCGGCGTCTCAACTTCATTTCTGCCGGTCGTAATGATGAAGGTATCATTTACAAATGTGGCGATTGCGCAGTTTGGCGGCGTCGGCATGTCGCTAGTAAACAAAATGTATAAGAGTGGTTCCAGGACACTTCCTAGGGGTACACCGGTTTTTGTCGGCTGTAACGTAGCATATGATTGTCCCTGACATACCAAATGTATATCCTGCATGCAACGAGTCTCCGCATGATACTGGCGACCTCTTTGCATGCCCAACGAACCCTACTCATCTAACACCCTGCTCCCTCTGGTCCGACCCCGTCGAAACAGCACGTTTTTTGGGCCTTCCGTTAGATGACGTCGACGACAACACAAGTGACCCTTACCATCCTAATGGGGATTAGATATTCCGTTAAAACAACGACAACAATATGATTGTCCCTGCTTGATTCTGAAGTAGCGGTTGCTCAGGTAAAAGTCAACTAGATCGGTTAGATACTCTGGAAAGTGAAGTTTTAATTTATGTAGTGAGCCATGGTGCCATACTCTATCGAAGGCCTGGAATACGTCAAGAAAAACAGCTGTGCAATTGTGCTTTTTCCCATCGCATCTTCGATTATGTTCGTTAATCGATGAACTTAATCGATTGAGGAATGTTGAGATCTAAATCCAAATTGATGAATTGGTATAAGTCTCTTTTCTTCAATTATGTTCTGAAGTCTTCTATAGTCATACATCTGAAAATAGACAACAGTGAGATTAGACGATATAACGAGGCCTCATGTGCGCTTTTGCCAGGTTTTTGTACCATAATGATTTCAGATACTCCCTATGACAATGGGAGTTGCTGAGATTTTAGCAAGCGTTTATTATCGTCGTAAGCTTTGCTATTGCTTTTCGCGTTAAATTTTTTAGTACATCATCAGTAACCAAGTCGAAGCCGGGAGCCCTTTTTGGTTTAAATATACTTTTAATGATATTTTCCACTTCTTTATTTGTTGCTGGTTGGATTTCACACACGTATTGCGATTCTTCCAGCTGCGGTAAAGTACCATCGAGCGCAACAGGACTCTGAAAAAACTACCGCTTTTTCTTGGTCGCTTTGGCCCAGGATCCGTTTGGCTTTCTGAGGGGTGTATTCGACAGAATTGGTTTCCTAACATTATTTACAGCTTTCCAAAGGGAATAACATGTATTTTTGTATGGCGTTAATTTATTAATATAATTAGAAATGTTGTGGTTTGTAAATTACTTTATTTTGGTGCTGAGAAGCTTAGTTAAATTGCTTAATTCTGTTTTGTATTGAGGTTTAAGTCGCGTGATTTGCCTTTTTTTACGTAATTTTCTCTTTTTCTTTATGAGTTCTAAAATATTGGAAGGATATTTAGTATAAAAGTTTTTTTGTTTAGGAACAATAGTACTTTTCCAAGCCGATTCTTGAATAGTTTTCCTAAATGTATGAACTTCATCTTCTAAAATATCTTTAAATCTAAACTTTGAAATACTTCCAATTCGTATGTCTATTAGAGAGATAAGGTGGGATGTCGATTTCTTTTAGGTGGCCATTTAGGATTAGATATACTGGCGAATGGTCCGAATTTAAGTCCAACCCATTTCCCATGGTAATGAACGTCTTAGATATTTGTCGGGTGATGAAAAGTCGATCAGGTCAAGTAATTTTCTTGTGTCGGAAGGGTGACTGTCTGTCTGTCCGTCCGTAACTTGAGTAAAAGTTTAGATATCTTGAGGAATTTTGGTACGCAGGTTTTTTAGTACAAAAAAGTTGAAGTTCGTAGATAGGCGTAATCGGACCACTGCACCGCCCACAAAACGCTCGTTAATCGAAAACTTATAAAGTGTCATAACTAAGGACTAAATTAAGTATAAAACTCTAATTTGGCAATAATCTAACAAACAAAAATTTTAAAAAAGTGTGCGTGGCCGGCCCCTCCCTATAATAAGTTTAATCTACATATCTTCTAAATCTGTAAAGCTAGAACCACCAAATTCGCGGAGCCCAAATATTATAAGAACTTCTATAGACAGTGTGAAAATAGATGAAATCGGAAGATAGCCCCATTCACTCCCCATTATGGGAGCCGGTGTGAAAATCGGACGATGGCCGTGGCACCGCCAACTTATTGGTGAAACTCCATATCTCGGGACAGGAGCACTCCTCTTACATTCCTATACTATAGTACGAAAATGGAGGAAAACGGACAACATCCACGCCTATATAATAGTACGAAAATGGAGGAAATCGGATAACATCCACGCCTACTTCCATATAACGAAAACTTATAAAGTGTCATAACTAAGGATTAAATTAAGATATAAAACTCTAATTTGGCAAAAATCTAACATACAAAAAAATTTTAAAAAGTGGGCGCGGCCGGCCCTTCTCTCTAATAAGATTAATTTACATATCTTCTAAACCTGTAAAGCTAGAACCACCAAATTCGCGAAGCCCAAGTATTATAAGAACTTCTACCGACAGTATGAAAATAGATGAAATATCTTCCGATTTGCTCACTCCCCATATAACGGCACTGTTGAAAAGTACTAAAGGTGCAATAAATCCATAACTAAATACGCCAGACATTAAATTTTACCTCCGAGGTAGCACAAAAAGGCTTTATGGGAGCCGGTGCGAAAATCGGACCATGGCCGTGGCACCGCCCACTTATTGGTAAAACTCCATATCTCGGGACCGGAGCACTCTTCTTACATTCCTATATAATAGTACAAAAATGGAGGAAATCGGACATCATCCACGCCTACTTCCATATAACACAATTTTAAATTTCCCTTCATTCTTTAATTTTCCAGTACACAAATCAAGAAGCAATTAAAAAAACGGGATTAAACTTTGCACAAATGATCAATTCTTCAATTAGCCCCCAATATGCTTAATATAAAGATTTTCAAACTTCCAGTTGACTTTGTACCGCATGTACCGACTAATGTGTAAGTTATCTCAATGAAAATATGAGAGCGTGTTTTACTAAGATTTACTGATCTAAACGGGGCTAGATTTTGAAATAACTGCTTTTGACCTGATCAGTTCCGGTGCGTAGAACCGGCTGGAACAACTACAATAAAACAAACGTGTTTTGCTCATAACTGTGTATCTTTATGCCTAAAGTAGATTTCAGCGAAAACTTGACCTAGCCCCTATATAACTAATATAAGGATTTTTTAACTTCTGGCTGACTTTACCCTATATGATTGGTTTTTTAGACATGTTAATAGAATCTGGTATTGGAAAAATAGATATAATTAGGTCGATTCTACCCCAACTCCCTTATCCTACATATAATGATTTTCGTTATTCTAACAAACCTTATGTGTCTGTTAGTGTATGAGCTAAATATAGTATATGTACAATTATTATTACAATTGTATATATATAAAATTACTTGGATTTCGGTCTCTGGGTTGGATTCGTAGAAGTTGCAAGAGTATAAAATGTTCGGTTTAAAATTAATTTTACTCTTATATTTTACATTTTTATGTTCACTAAAACTGCACTAATTCACACACATGTACACATTTATTTTACATTATATAACGCAAACATAGTTTTATGTCAATATTTAACTTATTGTTTAATTCTAATTATTTAGCAATAACAAAATAGTTACGAACTGTCAAATAATCAAAGTTACCATACTAATATATTTTGCAAACGAACAAACAAAAATAAAATAGAAAGTAAAACTATACCCCAAATGCATAAAACATCTTTCAGTATTTTTCTTTACTTGAGAAATCCCGGTGTTGGATTCAACAAAGTTGCCAAAGCAGCCAAAAGGCATTCTACGCAAGAAAAAAACTTGATACACCCCGGTGCTGGATCAACCAGGGTTATGTTTTTGAAACGCCGTCAACGCAAAAGGACTTCTACGCGAAGAAACACACCCGGTTAATAAAACGATATTTGGCGAATGACAACGGCAATAATGCCGGAAACTTTGCTATTTTAATATTCGTTTGGCGTAAAAATATTGCCAATAAAAATATACGTATAAGCAAATGAAAAAGGGATGAAACCCTTTTGTTCTATTAAATTGGAGTAATTTGTTTATATTCTATTCGATTCCTACTTAGATAACCACTTCTTGAAAGTAACACGTTAGATATTTCGGATAGTGCAAAACTGGCTTTAATTCAAAATTTAACTTATTGTTCAATATGATTTATATAAACAAATAAATAAGTTTCCCGTAGTAGAAACTCCTCTATCCGCCCATATCCATAATCCTCGAAATCCTGGGACTGTATTCTAAGGTTTTCCCGATATTTCATTGCACATAGCATCCAGGTCCTTTTTTAATCCAGAGTAATTTTTAAGGTCGATTACCATTTAGAATGAAAATGATAAATATGAAATTATAAGATGATATTCTCCAATTTAAAACTAATTTTCATAAAGGTTAAATATTGAATTAAAGTTGTTTTGCACTACTTAATAATACGTTAAGTATTCTTTTGGCGACGCGATCTGACAGTGTGAGCGGATAGCGGAGGTCCTTAGGATTATTAAATGTGTATTTGTGTTTTGCAAAAATTGCAACAATTGTATAAAAATTCACACTCCAAGTTTGTGTGTACATTTCCATGACAAATACCAGGTTGCCAAATATTGTGTTCTGAAAAAATAATCAACAAATTTTCTCTTAATCATATAAAGAGACGAATATAATAACATCATCGGGGTTAAAATGGGTATGTACGGGTAGAGCAAATTCCAGGTTAAAGAAATATATAAATATAGTTGCCGTTGACTTATAGTTTTTAAGATCTTTGCATCTTGAGTTCATAATTTATAATTTATAATGAATTTTATACTTATATTTTTAACAATTATATCCACTAACACTTGACTAATTCGTTTACCCAGCTATTTTATATTAAATAGTGCAAAAATAACTTTAATTTAATATTTAACTTTTGTGCAATTCTTTTTGTTCATACCATAACAAAAGGGTCTATATATTTCACAAAGGAACCATAAATAATAAAGAAAACAAATTATGGTGTTTATATTTCTCTTTTGTCGAACTACTTACTGCACGGGCGGATTTTGATGTCGCAAAGAGAAAAAAAAAGTAATAATAATACTACAACGGGGTGTGCATAGTTCTTTTGTGTCGAACGTCTTTCTGCACGGGCGACTTCAGCCGCTCCTCAAAAATAATAACCCTGGCTGCTGTTCCAACACCGGTATTTATCAAGATAGTAAAATTTCTGAAAGATTTTACAGAACTCATTACTCGATAATGGAGTTTGTATTGACGGTATAATCTTTGTTGTTGTAACGGCAGAATTGTGCCGACTTGACAGTCCTTGGCCGAATACAAATCCGGGTCCGTTCCGGTTTCGTAGACTCGACTGCCATGGGAACGACTTTTTTTACTTATTTTTTCGATTGTGTAGTAGATAGAAAGTTAAAAAGGATGTTTAAAATTCATTATTAATCAAAGAAACACGCACTTTAAAAGTTGAATTTTTGAACTTTAAAAGCCAGTATCTCAAAAACCGTAAGTCAGCGACAGCTTTTTTAATCTGGAAAATTTCCTACATCCGTACATACCCATTTGCTAGGGCTCTTGGTTCGCTGGGTGATTTGCCCTCCGTCAGATGTCTGATGTACCATTTTACTCTGGCTTCACTCATTCCAGCTTTTATTAAGTCGTCAAAACCTCCTACGCAGCCGTCCGCCGGCACCTGTACCGATCTTTCCCGTCTAGTTAGAGCCGCTACTCACCAAGCTGTCATGTGAGGGTGGGCTACTGGACACGCCTGATTCCATTTCAGTTACCATTTGTCTCATTTGTTGTGTTCTTTGCATTAAAGCGAAGTTGTTCTTCAACATATCGCTGATTTGCGCCCATCCCCGAGGGAAGAGAAGGGCGAAGTGACCAAGGATGATTTGAAACGCACCTGCTGCCCCCGCGACGATGTCATAATCGTGCTTGGCGACTTGAACGCCATGCTGGGCAAAGAAGGTATCTTTGACACTGCGGTCGGTATTTTCAGCCTCCACGTTGACACATCCCCAAATGGGTTGAGGCTGATCGACTTCGTGAGGCCTGAAATATGGTTATCTGCCGTAGTAGATTCCAGCATAAGAAAATTAATGAAGCTACCTGGCTGTCTTTGGATCGAAAAGCCGTCAACCAGATGTGATAGACAGAAGATACTTCTCTAGTGTTTTAGACGTGCGTACGCTCCGAGGTCCTAACATCGACTAGGACCACTATCTTGTGGTAGCCAAAATACGCACTCGCCTCTGTCACGTCAACAAACACAGGGAAGGTTTGACTCGAGAAGGTGCAATCACAACAGACGACCGAGCGATTTTTTGCTCGACTTGCGCTCCTGCTCTTTGAGAGCACTCGTCAGCAACTTGGTATAAGAGAACTGTGGGACGGCATTTCATGCTCCTTACCTACAGCTCCAAACGAAACCATTGGTTTTCGAAATAGACAAAAGAACAACTGGTACGATGAGGATCACCCCAGAGGTGATTTAGTGACTGATGCCCTGAGGAGGGAACACTTCTCCAGCCTCCTGAATGACAGTAAAAGCTTTACACCAGGAGATGGAGAACCCGATTCCCCAATCGATGACGGATGGAACAACGTTCCATTGCCCGACTGTGAAAAAGTTCGAATAGCAATTGTCCGTCTGAAGAACAACAAAGCGGTGGGGCCGATGGATTGCCGGTCGAGCTATTCAAATACGGCGGCGAAGAACTGATAAGGAGCATGCATCAGCTCCTTTGTAGAATATGATCGGACGAAAGCAATCAATCCACAAAAAGGGAGACCTCACAATCTGCGCCAACTACCGTAGGATAAACCTCCTCAACATCGCGTATAAAGTTCTATCGACTGTATTGTGTGAAAGACTAAAGCCCACCGTCAAGAAACTGATTGGACCTCAGTGTGGCTTTTGGCCTGGGAAATCAACAACTGACCTGATTTTCACCATGCGCCAAATCTTAGATGTGCCTAAGATAATTATTCGAAACTTAAAACCTAACAAATTAAAAAAAAAAAAATTTGTAAAATATAATAGTTTCAGGCAAAAAAGTATTAATACAAATAAATTAATATGTTGTGGCACCCTTTATTTTTGCTTTAATTAATTTGAACAATTGTCTTCCTTGAAGACCCAAATCAGCGGCATTTCATCGCTAGTCTAGAGGATTATGGCTTCCTGCGTAAAAATGCCATAGCCGATCCCTTTCATGATATTTAGTGATGGTCATTCGTCATAGTAAAAAAAGCATGTCCTGGTGACCAGACAATGTATTGTTTTGCAAATTAAATCAGTGCTGCTGGGCTTTGTATGAAAAAGAGTTTTCTCGTGGGAAAGCTCACTCAATTTTTATTTTTATTTTTGTAGCCGCAGGAAACTTTCACGTACACGAGCGGATTCACAAAGTATGTGTGCAAAAAAAGAGCCAGCTTCCTTGATTCTTATAGCAGCTTTCGCCGTAATGCACCTTACAACTGTGTCCAGATGGGCTGCTTGTAGAATTTCGTTGAGCGAGATCGCGGGTTCCGTATACTAGGAACAGAAACTAAAAATAAAAACACGGAGTCGTTCGATGAATGGTGTTAAATTTTAAAATTGTAGCAAGAAAAACTGGCTTAAAAAATCTCGAGCCGATGAAATATTAGACACTGAGAACAGAGCTGGAAATCCTGTGTGAAGACTTTAACAATAAGCAGTACCGCAAATTTTATAGAAAAATTAAGTTAGAAACTTACAGACAAGACGAAAACAACAAAAGGTTGAACACTTCAAAGAGCTGTTAAAAGTTGGCGGGTTTAATTTTCACACGGATCTGAACATAACGTGTCCGAACAACGCATTGTCAGAGTGTTCAAATGAGTAACCGCCATCAATGCAAGAAATACGATATACATTAAAAGCTTTATGTCGCCTGAGGATGAAAATATAACAGCTGAACGCTATCATCCACAATATTCAACAATGTTGTGCCATTGATGAAATAAGTGACATAAAGAGAACTGGACACGCATTGAATAGAACTATGCAAATATTTGCATACTCGAACGACATCGCTCTAGTCAGAAAAAACATCCACGCCTTGTCCAAAATGTTCGCTGACTTGAGAAGGTAGGCCAAATTGACAAAAAAATCAATGAAGATAAAACGAAATAAATGACGATGTCAAGAAAAAACAAAGAAGCGCCAAGGGTGAAAATATATCAATACGCATTTCAAACTGAAAATCCCTTACTTTCCTGTGCTTCGAACTTAGAAGCCATAACTCAACAATCTATGACGAAAGTACAAACCACCAATAGGTTACACGCACGGACGCTACTCGAAAAGGACAAGACCAAACTACAAGTTTTCGAAAGAGAAATCTTTAGACTAATATAAGATAATGGCGAGTGGCGTATATGGTGAAACCATGAGCTTGATTAGCTTATATTCTTCTTCTTAACTGGCGTAGAAAACGCTTACGCGGTTATTACCGTGTTAACAACAGCGCGCCAGTCGTCAGGTGGCGCCAATTGGAGATTCCAAGCAAAGTCAGGTCCTTCTCCACCTGGTCTTTCCAATACTTTCAGAGCTGGAGTGTTTTCGTTCATTCAAACGACATGACCTAGTCAGCATAGCCGATGTCTTTTAGTTCGCTGACCTATGTCAATGTCCATACATAAATCTCATACAACTCATCGTTCGAATGCGATATTCGCCGTGGCCAACGCGCAAAGGAACATAAATCTTCCACAGAACTTTTCTCTTGAAAACTCATAAACAGCTGCTCACTCTTGTAGGAGATGGTACCTTCTCTGTTCTACAGCTCGAATTATTTTCTCCAATAGTAGATTGAAGAAGTCAGCGGGAGCGGGAGTCGCCCTGTCTGAAACCTTGCTTAGTATCGAATGGCTCGGAGAGGTCCTTCCCGATCCTGACGGAGCTTTTGGTACTGCCCAACGTCAGTTTATACAGCCGTATTAGTTTTGCGGGGATACCAAATTCAGACATCGCGGTATAAAGGCAGCTCCTTTTCGTGCTGTCAAAAGCAGCTTTAACTCGACGAAGAGGTGGTGTGGTCGATTCTCCTTTAACGGGTCTTTTCCAAAATTTGGCGCATGAATCAGGTCAGTTGTTGATTTTCTATGTCTAAAGCCACACTGATAAGGTCTAATCAGTTTGTTGACGGTGGGCTTTAATCATTCACACAATACGCTCGACAGAACCTAATACTATGGGATATTGAGGAGGCTTATCCCACGGTAGTTGGCACAGATTGTGGAGTCTCCTTTTTTATGGATTGGGCAGAACACACTTAAATTCCAATCGTTGGGCATGCTTTCGTCCGACCATAATTTTACATAGATGCTGATGCATGCTACTTATCAGTTCTTCGTCGCCGTGTTTGAATAGCTCGGCCGGCAATACATCAGCCCCCACTGCTTTGTTGTTCTCCAGACGAGTAATTGCTATTCGAACTTAACAACACTTACCGACCCAAACGGGTTTAGATCGCCGAAAAAACAGCCCTTGGTCGGATAAAATCCGAGTCAATTCTGGTGCGTAGAACCGGCTGTCGTGGGAAGTGGCTATTCGAACTTCTTCATGGTCGGGCAATGGAACGTCCCCTCCAACGTCATCTATTGAGGAATCGGGTTCACCATTTCCTGATGTTAAGCTTTCACTGTCATTCAGCAGGTTGGAGAAGTGTTCTCTCCATAATTTTAGTTTGCTCTTTGCATCGGTTACTAGATCACCTCTGGGGGTTCTTCAAGAGTGTGCTCCAGTCTTAAAACCTTCTGTTAGTCGCCGCATCTTTTCGTAGAATTTTCGAGCATTACCTCTCTCGGGCAGCTTGTCGAGCTCCTTATACTCGATCAGCTTATACAAGGTGAAAATGTCACGCTACTCTGTATGAAAGCGCAGCACTAAGATGGCTCAGCCATGTAACGAGAATGGACAACAAGAGAACGCAGAAGATAATTTTAGAGACCACAACATTCATCACTAAAGCAAGGAGAAGACAGCGATCAAGATGTATTGTTTAACTTAAAGAAGACATGAGGAAGTTTGGCATACATAATTATAAAGAACGACAAACTACCGAAAACCCCACCTCCCGGGTTGCCTCTATTTACTTTCCAAAGTGCAGGGGATCTACCCAATTTCGTTACTATAGTTCTATCGCAGACGAGACTGCGGGTGATGTATGTGAGGCTTATCTCGAACCCAACCTTATCCAACGCTCTGATAACCTTCCCTAGCCTTATGATTATATAAGCCCGCTTTATATCGAGAAAAGTATAAAAAAAATAGCCTTTACACAAGTGCTCCTTCCAGTCAGCGTAAGCACCATTTATAAATTCATTATATGCATAGAACTCTAATTCGTTTCAAATATTGGAAACAGCTTTTAGGTGAAAAAATTATATTGTGCATAAGTATAAAAATAAGCAAATAATTTGTAAAATTTCTCGTAGAGGCATTTTATCTATACTTAAGCGGTACATAATAAATAAAAAAACGTTCCATGAAATATAGAAGCAAACAATTAAATGTAAATTACCACATTTTTCGCAGATTACATTAGCTGAAAGAATGTATATTAAAGTCACTCAAAGTAAGCTGAACATTACATCATCAAAACTATTATTCGGATTTAATCGCCTGGCCGGCAACACTACAAGACGAGCTTTAATCCCAGCTAAAAGTTATTTGGTCCAGTGGTTATGTCACATAACAAGCTCATTAGATAGCTTTGTAAAAATATTTGCGTGAATGTCACGTGACAAACATTTTCAGATACATTATTACAAATAATAAATTAATGTTAGTGCTGAAAACATATGCTATGAGGAAAAGAATGATATTATCTTCGACTGTGAATGTGTTTGAGTCACCCTGCGAACATACGACTAAAAATCTTAAATTAAATGATCAAACAAGTTCAGAGTCTAAAATAGCTTTTGTCAGCGCCACTGAACGTAGTAGCGGACGACGAGACATCGAATGCAGCTATGCTCGCTACAATAAAAACAAAAGGAAAGTTTATGAACATTGCAATTTTTGCTATGATAACTCAAGGCTTCAGGCTGACTCTTTCTTCCCGATAATTCGATTAAAATTGCCCAAAAATCATCTAATTAATGGGACATGGCAGGAATCAATTCAACCCGAAATTGCAACCAACAGCTCACATATAACACAAAATCCACGTTGCTGTCCACAACATACAGAAACTGATGTTCATTCCGGTATTGTTGAGCTGGTAGATCATGATAACACTTGTATTATCAAATCGAGACTATTTTTGCCAGATTTTCAAAGTTTGAAATTCTCAAATGAATTTACTTCAGTATATAATGAAGCAATAAGCACAAATTGGAGATATGATTATAATAGCAATATCAATAGGTTCCATGTATTAGACGAAAATGCTAATGCAAACAAAAACAAACAAACTTGTGCCAATGATGTGTCTTCTGGTGGTTTACATCAAATCTGTTGTGTTTCGTTAGTTTCTGGAAAAGCCGAAGTCAGCAGCGGTAAAACAAACGAAATTAACAGTAAAAATTTAAGAAAAATACGAACTGGTGTAGCAGGTGCGAATGGAATACTTAACAGCAATACTATTCATTATATACTGTTGATATTATTATCACTGTCACAAGTTCGTTGGACGCATGCTCTACTATTAGTTGAATCGAAATATGTGAACCCTACTGATGACGATTACGTAGCTGATAGTAGCAATAATAATCCATATATGAACGCTAGCATTCCTGGCGAAAGCAGTAATCGGATTAGAGTAAAGCATGGAATGGCCGTTGGAGGAGTTATTGGTGGTATTTCGGCATTGGGCGCCAGTGGTTATATGGATAAAATGAAAATGAACAATTTGGAAAGGAGCGTTGCTGCAGTGTTAAAAAAAGTTGCCTACGGTACAACGTCAACTACAAAGCGCAGCATTCCTGACAAAAGTTACTTGCCACGTTTAACAACGATTGCCACACCATTGTTGACGACTTTACGGTAAGTGCTTACATACAGTGTCTTGTATATATTATGCAAACCAAATTTTCTTGAAGAAATGTAAATAATTAAGGCGATAAATTGACTTTAATGCAAGGTTGCAACTAATGCATCAACAAATTAGTGGATTAAAAATAATAACAATATATTGGGTAGTCGAAAAGTCTTTTCGTATTTCTAATCAAACTTCAACTTATTTTTTTATATTTATGCTTATAAATAAATTAACTAATATGTACCATTATTCCGTCAATGTAAATCGAAATTTCCAGAACGGAAGCAAGCGAACCATTGTTGTGCTACTGATACAGCATCGTCTCCGTAAACTACAAATTTCATTGGTGGCTTGCGTGGCATTCTTCCCTTTTTATACAAAAATTTCAAAATATACCGAATTTCTTCATTATTTTCATTCACTCATTCATTTTTGAACAGCTGTGACTTTTTTTGAACTTTCCCGAATTTAATTTTTTTTGGTTAAATGAAGCTTAAAACTCACCTTTCCAATACTATATGGTATGACGCAATGTGATTGGTAGTACTGGAGATATACGACTGCAACCACATCATTTATTTTTAATTTTAATCCAAAATTCTGAACTAAAAAATAATATTTTTAATCCCAAGAATATAATTTATTAAACAAAAAATATTTGTTTATAAAATTATATTTTTTTCGTTCTATCATTTTGAATTAGAGCTCGCACAGAGCCATAATATTTAATAGTCTAGAGTAATAGTCGTCTCACTGTCACATTTAAACGATTTACTTTGTAATTCTTAGTATTAAGTTTTATATATTTATAATTTTTTAACATCAAACATACCGGATTTTGAATCTTTTAATATCAAGAAATAAAATAAAGAAAGCAGATTTACTTTCTGATCGAAGATGTTGAAAAAATTTTCAATCCAATAATTGTGAGTAAAAATTTCGCCCTGGTTTACTGCAGTATAATATTTTGCAGGTATACCGAAAAGTCATCGCAGCAACAACAAATAAATCATCATCATAGAAACTATGAGTTGGATTTGGAACGTGACCATGCATTACCCACTTCGGCGCCCAATGCGGACATATTGAAAAGTAACAGTAATCCAACTTATCCTAATCCGAATAGGCATCACAACCATGAACGTGAGCGCCATAGACATGTGATGAACTCTACTCCTTCGCCCTCAAGTAATTATTACTAACATTTCTTTTTTTCGTTTTATCGAATTTTCTAAATGTATTTTTTATTAATCGTAATTACAGTACCGAACATCCCAAAGAAAAATAATGGTCAGTTACCCTCCATACCAATGTATCCAGGCGATATGCCGTCTTATTCTCCGCCAGCACGTTCATTTTTTACTCCGCCATTGCCACCGGAATATCAGAATCCTTTTGCTGATAAACCAACGCTACGTGGTACTAACAACGAAGGAATTATACCTAATACAGGGACTTATATAAATAGACGTCCTATACCACCCCCAAGTTTAATGCCTGGTCATGAACGTATACCATTTCGTCCACCCGATTTAGCGGCATCTACTGGGAACAATTCACCGGACGTATCTGTAGATCTTGTGCAAACTGGTAATAGCAGTGGTACTACCATACCTCTTGACACGAATGCAGATGCAGATCGCAAGAAAGCACTGAATACGCCATCTCGTGGGAGCGCTGTTAATAATAATGCAAATGTTGACAATATTAATGTTGGCGGTGTTATACATACAATGACAAGTGATGCAACCAAAAACTTTTATGATAGTTCTAATTCACAAGAGTTGCCATTGCAAAATAACAATTCCGAGCGACTGCACGGTAACCGTCAAGAAGTTTTGCCAAGTATACGACGAATTTTAAGTGGTGCTAATGGTAAAGGGGATATTCCAGAAGTACTATTAAAACAAGCCACATCTCGCCCGATTGTTAACTACAATCAACCGCCATCTTCACCGGGTGTTCTTTTGGATGGTAGTAATGTAGCGCAACATCTTGATAGTGTTGAAGAAAGTGGAATATCGAGTAGCTCAAACATCAACGAAAGCAAGAATAGTCCAACATTGAACAGAGATACGGAGATATATGATTCGCCAAAAGTGGAATCTAGCGAGCATAAATATTCTTTCAAGACCAACGCGTTCAATGAGAAACCATATGGTGGAATCATTGGTAGTAGTAATGGCAACAGAAATGGTAGCACTTCCACCCCTTCAACAGCGGCAGCTATTGGTGGACAACTTGGTGTGAATACTGCAGCTGCCACTTCTACAACATCGACGATCATTAGCGGGACGGTTGGAAAGTATCCGACATTGTCAGCAACAATTGGTAGCAGTAAAAGTGCCAGTGATCCGGTATCCTCGTCAACAGCGGCTGCTGCCTCACCTCACTTCACGTGGGCGGTCGCATGGAATATTCATGTCTATTTTTCCGTTGTACTATTCACCATTTTGGCAGTTTACTCCTTATACAAAGTGCTTACTTACAATAAGTTGACGCATCTTTTTTCACAGTCGTATTTTATGTGTATCAATCTGGTTTTGATAGTTATTTGTTCTGCTCGTATTTTCTATCTATGCTATGATGCTTATAATATTCATGCTACGTTCAACTTATTCATTTCCGAATTATTGTTAAATTTGCCTGCCACGTTGTTGACCATTTCATTTTCAGTTCTGATCTTGTATCTCTTTTTGAAAGCTTTGAACCATAAAAATAACCGTTATTCTGCCCTTATACGGCCGCTTACGGTTGTGGTTGGTTGTGGCGTACATGTCCTACTCTGCATTACACTACATTATGTAGAATCATATACACTGCAGAACCAACAGCAACAACATCTATTATATCAACAACAGCAACAACAGCTACATTATAGACGGCAGCAACAACTTTTGCATCAACATCATTATCAACACCAGCAGCAACAATTTATTTCGGCAGCTACAACACATTTGTTGGTATCCGCAGCTGGGTTTAATAGCCATTCGGCTCTCTTTCTTCAATCAGCTGCAGCACCAACATCCAACACATCGATAGGCAACACATCAGCGCCAAAAGTTCTTTCGCTCATATGTCAAATTATATATATATTTGTGTGTCTATTTCTTGGTCTGCTGTACCTCTATTTGTATCGTATTTTGAAGCGAATACTCCGTAGTAAATCTCAAAATTATATACATGGCTATCAGAATCTTTCTTATGCTATACATATCACCATAGCGACAGCTTTGTTATTTGTTTTGTTGGCTGCCTTACAAATATTTGGCGCCATTAGTATATCTACAACTCGACCATTAATACAGCAGCTAATAGCTGAGATCGATTGGTTGCAGTGGGGTTACCAGTTTTCTTTGCGATTGATTGAAATTGCTATAATAACTTTACTTTCTTGGGTCGCCGGTTTGAAAACTAGTGCCGGCAGTGGTGGAGTGGGTGTAAGCGTTAATGCATCGGCTAACGTGGATGCTCGCTATGGGGTAGCCGGAGAAAATGGTGGTGGTAATGTCGTTTTTGGAAGTGGAACAGCTAATCATAATCGCGAGAAACATGGTCACCACCACTTCCATCACAATCATTCTAATATGGCAGGTTTTTTTCTGCCATGTACATCCAGCTCGAGTCAAGAGCAGATAGATACTGACTACCCAGCAGTTTGTAACGCAAATACAAATCTTCACACTTACACAATGCGTACAGGCAAATTAATATATGACGATAGCTTTGCGTTGAACTCTTTGTCAGGGAATGGGCAGTCCCAATTGAACGGTGTTGGTAATAGTGCTATTCCAGCTGGCAATCGAAATGTAAGTGAATTTCAGTTACAGACTCAACCGACATATCAGAGACCATATGACTCGGGGTCTATTAACAGCGCAATTGTCGACGAATATGGAACGCAGAGTACGTTAGCTGGCGGAGGTGGTGGTGCATGTGGGCGCTATAGCCATGAGGTGCCACAGTATACTGATTATTTGACGGATGTCACTACTGATCATTATGAAAACCCAAACTTTGATTTGTGTGGTTCTGTAAGCAATTCAGGATTTGGAGTATCTTCAGCAACCCCTAGTGGAGTACAAAAATTTACCAAAACTTCAACCACTTCCACAACAGCAAGTAGTAGTGGAGGTTCAGGCTCTTCCGCAACCTCGCAGCAGCACATGTTGCTTCTGCAGAGTGATAGTTGCTATTCGGAACCTTTACAACCTGCTCACACATCCAGTTACGAATTCAATAATTTCGAAAGACCACATTTGGGAAAAGCCGGCGCTGGACCATCTTCAGATTGTTGGTCCGATCTCCACACAGGGCAACCACTATCGCGTATTATCGATAATTATAAAAGTAAACGTGAAAAGAAAATGCATACTACTTCAGATCGTGATGCTTATGATAATCCTGAGCGGCGTAGTTCAAACTCCACACATTCTTGTGCCTCTAGCCGCTATGGTGGTTACAACTCTTTTGATCGTGGCTTATACAACGGTATTCGCAAAAGTGGTACGCTGAACAATATTGTTGGTAATGGGAATGGAGGTGGTCATATGTCTGGGATAGGTATTATGCATGGTCGAAATTCATCCTCTTCATCAGCGGCGTCTTCGAATACATCAGCTCAGCGTGCATCAGGGGCACAAACGACAGCTCTGTCATCTGAAAAACATCTTCAGCAGCGCAATGGTCGAGGAAATATTGCAGGTGTGGTACGTGATCCTAATCAAGATGGCGAAAACGAACAGTTATTTAGTCGTTCGTCTCTAGATCGTAACAGCACTCACCCGCAACACCAATGTCAAAATCCTGATGATACAATGTTACCAGGTAGTAATGTAGAGCGCTCTAATTTAATCGATAATGTAGATGGTTCTTGTATTACAAAAAGTAACAGCACAATATCCTTTTGCGGTGGGCATAGCCAATTGAATGATACCAACGTAGGAAATAGTAAAGCAAGTAGTCTATCATTCGTCCAAAGTAATCAGAAAAATAACACACATTCCAACCAATTCATGTTGCAAAAAAGCTATCACAACCATCAGCAACAACTCCCTGTTGCAGCAAACACTACGAAGCAACAGAAGAGACAGGAAGTTTCACTATCCACTGCAAATTCTAATTTGAGTTCATCTGAGTCAGGTGCACATAATTCTGGGACTTCTAATACATCCGTCACATCGTCGACTGCCTCCGAAAGCTCAAGTAGCCGCAGTAACGACTCGGCTATGCTTGTTGCTGAACGCGGATTCGTACGCTTTCGCGCTATTGACGACATAAACAATGCACAAGGCGTAGGTATACATAATGCATCACTACGCAATTAAGGCCGTCACTTTCTCTATTACCATCACGTACTTAGAGAGAAATATTTATGATATTGCCCTAAACCCAATGTTTTTAAATTAAAATTTAAGCAATAAATAGTTGATAGCTGTGAGTATTTTCTTTATCTCTATGTCTTTGATACACAATAGAGCAGACATTTATCGAAATTCAGCATTGTTTTAATGTAGATGTAGTGGTTGCGTAATAACTATTCTCGTAGCCTCATAACCTCGTTATTATTTTTGAAGTTTTGTTATAATATATTTCACAGTGACAAAACGCTTTTGTGATACCTACTTATAAAAATGATAATTGACTACGTGACTATGGAAATCTCAAGGTAGCTAATTAATAATAAATTTTATTTGATTAGTTTATAATTATGTATTACATTTCTGAATTTTAATTACTACTATTACTATTATGTATAACAATATAAACAAACAATATTATCTATTTTAAAATTGCCTAATTTAGAAAACGAAGTATTTTAAATAAACCGTGTATTCAATATTATTTACATTTATTACGATTTTCGAAAACCGATTTACATAATTGCAAAATGTATATTTAACGAAAATACAAACAAAATGGTTTACTGTATATACATATGTATTTTGTTTACTAAACAATATAAAACAAAAAGTTACACATTTCTCTGAGAATCGATTGCACGGTTTGTACTAAAATAAGTAATACATTATATGTAAATTATGTTTGGCATTATATTAGATTGGCTGTCATATATGTATATGTTTCCCTAAACAAAATACACACGAAAATGTAATTTGCGCAAAACAACTGATTGAAGGAAAATGAAAAGAATGCCTATCAATTTACTGACATTCACGAAAGTTAAGGTTTGATAGCCGAAACAGCCAAAAACGTAGACCCGTGGCCCGTGTCAGCTGATACAACCTATCTTACGGGCGCGCAATGTAAGTGAACAGCGAAAAACGCTACTCCTCTCTTTGCCGTAGAAATCCACGGCATTTGGATTTTTGCCGTAGAAACGTGTCAGCTGATTGCTCTCTCACCACGGCAGGGTTGCCAATCTAGATATACTGTAGTAATTATAAATAAAAGTTGCCTTCAATATGTTTGAAATTTTCTTAAACTAACGCAAAATCAGAGTCGAATGCTATTATTTATAAATATATAAACTATTTTTTAATAGTTTGTTATCAGATTTGATATTTTATATTATGAAAAATTGTAATTTAAAAGTTAGATGTGTACAAAACTATATATGCGTATTGAGCAATGGCAACATTGTTCAAATGAAAACAAACAAAGATGGCTGATTTCTGCGTTTTTACCACGGGCTCAACTTTTGACACATTTTGCTCGCTACGGAGGGAAAAGGAAGGAAGGGAGTAGCGTTTTTGACTGTTTCTGCTATAAGGAAGGCAAAGGAAGGAAGGGAGTAGCGTTTTTGGTTGTTTCGGCTATGAAGGGTAAATAATTCTGTGCCGTATTGTCCTTTTGAATTTTGCGATATATTGTTTATCGGATTTATCAGTCTTATAGAGGTTTGCAACCAAAGTACTAATAACATAAACAAATTCAAGAAGATTAGAAAGATTCACTAAAAAATGTGATGAGTTGATAGTTACAGGGGATGTTCGAGTAAGCAAATAACTGCGGAAATATTGCAACCCTGATGTTTTTTTTTTGCAGATACTCAGCTGATATTTAAACAAATATTTTGCGCGGCGTGCAGGTGCAATGAAGAAGTGAAGTTTAAGAAGTCTTAAAAATGAATTTTTAATCAATTTAACAGTGGATAACTTGGTGGATAGTGAGTGTAGTTTGCTTCTTAAATACAAAAAAGCAAGGAAACAAAGTTTTTTGCGTAAAAAAGTGGCTTATGACCGAAATTTTAAAGAAGAGGGCAATAGTAAAATCGCAAAACTTCTTTAAAACAATTCGATTTTATCCTCCAGATATATATTTATCACATTTTCGGATGTCTCGTGAAACACAGTTAATGATAATAATTAGTTATAAACAAAAATAAAGAGCGATTTCGCTTGCCTCATTTTTTGCATCACAGATGTTTTGGATGCCGATTTTGTCACTTTTGCGAGCAAGAAATGTCGAAATTTGAGTTGCTCGAACGTTTGACATTTGCAAAAGTTGCTACATTTTTACGTCGAATATGATGCTTTGCAATATTACCGCAGTGATTGAGACTCGAACATCCCCACACTGACAAGATTTATTTAAATAATTGTAGACATAACCCAAAAACTCATAATTTCATGCTAAACAGAACAATTCTCGAAAAAACATTACATGTAATGACTGTTCGTTACAAATTTCAGCTCTTTGAGATCCTCAAATCACCTTTACAGTACATTTATAAACACATGAAACGAGTATTAGCAAATACAGAATATACTTAATACGTTTAACTTGAAGAAACGTTTATAATATATTCATAAATGGCATTATATTGTTAATCTCAAATCATATAACACCCTAAGAATAGCATTAAGACAGATACCACAATTGTATAACATACATACATATGTAGGTAGATAAACTTGCGTGCGTAGATAGTTTATCCTTTAAACAGTTTACCAGTAGTATTTAGCTGGTTGATATATTTTCCAATTCCATTCGTAATTATTTCACGGTAAAGCTGCTCAAGTAAACACCAACAATTTCAGTTCTTATGCGCATTTAAAACTAGATATGTGGTTCTATATTAAAGGCAAGAACAATAATAAAAAAAATTATTAAGATTTGAACTGATTAATATAGGCTTATCAATTTGTTTTTGTCGCATGTAATATATACAACAAAACATAGTTTATATATAAAGATATAAATATGCATATAAATCTCAATTTTTGAGCATTTATTATCGATTTATATAAGTATATATTAGCAGAAGGTACCAACGCAAATAAGGGTTTAAATTAATATGAAAAACCTTAGTTTACTGCATAAATAAAACACATAAATGTTTCTAAATGAAATTTCACATTATGTTCATCTGTAAATGTAGTTAATAGAATATTTTGAAATGCACATATATTTATAATATATGAATATAAACAAAAATGAATAAGCTAAAAGTATACTAGCGATGCACATTTGCAGACTTTAGCACTAAGTGAAATATGCTTCGCCTAGGCAAGCAAAAAAAAAACCTTAAAAGTATTTAAATAATTTTATATATATACACGTATAAAATATAAATTCTTTAATTATAGTAAATAATGTCTACTCAATTGTGTTGTTGTTTTCTTTGCTTTGTTATGAAGCTCAATCGGTAACGCCGTTTTCAAAAATTCCATGATAATTAACATATTTTAACTTTTTGCTCTGAAGTATTGAGACGAATATTGTTGAATAAAAAAAACGAAAAATTTTTTTTGTCACATGAAAATTCATCAAACTTTGAATGTACTAGGGCTACTGAACAATAATATGTGAATCAAAAAAAACATAAATTTTCCGATTGATTACAAGCATCAGCTACAGCTGGAAAAATGCTTAATTGCTTTCGCCATGCCGATCCCTGTGATCTCTGAATTAGGGGCCTCAATTTTAAAATTCGGCAATGGCTTATCGGCATAAGCGGAGAGCAGCTGAACTCTTGTAAACTCTCCTCTTGCGTGAGTGAGCTTAGGACTACTGTAAAGGCCTTGTCAAATCTGAAGAGATATGACGACTGGGTTGAAATTCAATTCAGTGACCATGCCTTCGCGGACCCGAAGAAGTGCACCGCCTTGGGTTTATTCGAGATTTCAACCACGAAAGCAGTGTTGCACACTGTCAAAGTATCACGTTGTGCCATCATAACATAACATTTAAGCAACATTAAATTGTTGTTTGCACATCAGCAGAGTATCAGCAAATATGGAACTCAGTTGTTGTGCTGCTGTAATTTTAACGTAGCTCGAACATACCCCTATTTTAACCAAGGTTTTTAACGTGGCTGAACACTCTTAAAACACCCGATGTGTATTTTTGTATAGTTTTGGAATTGTGGTTTTAAACTCAACCGGTCAACTAGAACGTACATAAGTTATTAACAAATTTGAAACTCTTTGAATTTGTATTTTCCGATAGAAATTGCGATCTGCATACTGCCCGCCGTCCGACAAATGTACATGCGAGATGCATCGGGCAATTGCTTCCCCAAGACAGAATATCAAAGATTTCGTATCCAAAAAATTTTCGGATGACGTTTTAATAGATTACTGTAAACCCTAGAAATTTCGCTTTAATCAATTATTTCTTTCGCTCCTAAAAACCTCAAGAAATTAATTTTTTGAAGCCTATAAAGCAGACTCCCTCCTTAAATATCTGCATTTTTTTCCAAAACTCAATAATTTAGACATTTCGTGTTTTATTTTTATGTTTTCTCCTATCGAAATAAAGATAAATTAATTCATAAAAATAAAATAACTTGATTTCTTAACTTACATTACAAATCTGTCAGCGACTATCTTCTTGCTTTGTTTCTGATAGCAAAACCGATAAAATTGGTTTCCGTGATACCCAAATGCGTCTTTATTCATTCAATAAATGTTATCTCTTAAAATCTTTCTTTAATTCGGAGCTCATTAAAAACTTTAATAGGATTGCTGATTCGAATATTGGTCTTGCGTATGTTCGAAAAGACGAAAAACCAAACAGATTCTGTGACACCATTAAAAATCAGAATTGGTTTGCACTTCTGACAGCTAAACAATTCTGTCTTGGATTCCACAATACCCCTGATATTCTGTTTCGAACATCAAACCAATAATATCTGAGTTCATGACACCTACTAACTGTTTTTGATCGGTTTCAATTCTGATTCCGATAAGTATCAGATTCCACAATACCCCTGATTAAAATAAAATTAAGGGTCACGACGAGTGTTTTGAACATAAAGAGTCGATAAAATCTACTATTTCTAGGAATGTAGTTTTTGAGCTAAATTAAATTTCTGATGCGTTTTGATTCAGTCATTGGTGTTTTGCGGTGTCCACAGCGTACAAATATGGTGTTCATAACGTTTAAAAGAGGTTTTGTTAGAACTACAGATATAGAAGATTGCTTCAGTCAAAAGTTAAAACTATTTAAAACGCATTCTTAATAACTAGCGGCAGCTATGTAATAAACAGTTTGTGGCAACGTTCCTTCATCTCATTTTGTAAAAAACCAATTGATTCCTCATTTGAACGGAAATTACTTACGGATCTGCAATAAACATTAGTTAAAAGCCATTTATTAGTCAATAAAATTTCGGCTTACTTGCTGTTTGCCCTGGATGGGCATCGTTATTTTGCTGCTATTTGGAAATCACGATGACAGTTATTCCAATCGACTAACAAATCACGTCCAGGGTTAAGAAGGTCGAATGGATTTCTGTAATCACAAAGAGGGTTTCTTGTGCGCAGCAAATTAGTTTTGACCCTAACAATTTTGTCATCGTAATATAAATCAAAACTAATGTCTATTTTAATAGTCGTTCACGTTTGTGCAAGCAATAACTTAATTAAATTGTTTTTATCTTTCGTTTCAAAATTTTTTGGACGGATGAGTACAGATTTCTTCTTAACATTACAGTCGATGGCGTTAAAATTCTGACTGTCAATAATACCAAGATTGTAAAGTACCATTCGACATCCAGTGTTCCTTCACTCCTCATACGACCGCGATAACTGATGAAGTACATAGGTCGCAACAAAATCGTCAAGTCGATAGCCGGCAGTTCATGGAAAAAAACGTTGTTGGTTTTCTCCCAGCCGTCCATAAACTACTTCGCACCGATATGGTCGCCTGGATGAAGGGAAACGCGAACGAAGAAGCTTCAGTCGTGTCAGAACACTGAACTCCGAATTACCACAGAATGCCACCATGTCTCTGGTTGACCACTTGCATAGCGAGGCCCGCATGCTTTCAATTAAGGAATACAGTGAGATCCTCTCCAAGCAATTTCTGCTGGGAAACCATTCATCCTGCTTGAAGCGGAAGCGCTAGCCGAATATAGAGTGATCCTTGCGCACCTATCATCCGCAACATCCAGAATTCTGTAGCATGTGAAATCCTTCTTTTCTATAATCGGCCGCCATAAGCCAAGTATTTTTCCAGCGTGAGTTAGAATTATATTCAGTATTTAAAAATAAAAAATCCAAGACAGATTTGCTTAGCTGTCGGTGTCACAGAATCTGTTTGGATTTTCGTCTTTTCGAACATATGAAAGAAAAACCAATATTCGAAACAGCTGTTTACTAATGTGACAAATCTTGTGATAGCAATTCTAATAAAATTTACAATGCGCTCGGCAATTTTAACTTTTCTTTTATTAGAAGAAGAAAAAAAAACGAAAAAGAATTAAGAGGAAAATATTAAAAGATCACAGTGACCCACTTTATGCCCCAGGAGAATCGTAAGTGGAATTTAGCTCTATTTATTTTTGTGTTACTTTCTTAGGTTTTCCTCTGTCAAAATTCAGTTAAATAATTCGTACCAATAAAATAAATAAATTTCTTAAATTACATTTTTTTAACCGCCTAACAGCCCACAGAAATAACAATTGAAGCATTTCCGCTTCAATTTACCTTCAAAACGCTTCATTAAGGAAATGGATCGAGATGACAATCACGATAGGAGTGGAACTTGTCAAAGTATCACGTACTGAGGGAATTTTTGGCAACACTTGCCACAGAATCACGGCGTTTCTTATGCGCAAAACTGTTTTTTTTTTTCTTAACTGGCGTAGACACCGCTTGCGCGAGTTAATAACAGCGCGCCAGCTGTTTCTTCTTTTTGCAATGTGGCGGCAATTGGAGATTCCAAGCGAAGTCAGGTCCTTCTCCACCTGGACTTTCCAACGAAGTGGAGGTCTTCATACTTTCAGAACTTGAGTGTTTTCATTCGGACGACATGACCAAGCCAGAGTAGCCATTGTCTTTTAATTCGCTGAACTATGTCAATATTTCATACAGCTCATCGTTCCATCGAATGCGATATTCGCCGTGACCAATGAGCAAAGAACATACATCTTTCGCTGGAACACTTGTAAAGTCGACTCATTAGGTGTTATCATCGTACGTGCCTCTGCACCATATAGCAGGACGGGAATAATGTTAAAATGTTATCATGTTTAGTCCAGGTGTGCTTAAGTTAAATACTTTGTATTTACCTTCACTCTTTTATTCCATTTACTACAAGTATATATCTGTATATGTAAAATAAAGTTGTGTTAGTTGCAACATTTATAATTTAATAACCGCTGAACCGATTTGGCTGAAAATTGTGATTAGTAGTGATTAGTCTGAATTAAATGAATAGAGAATTTGCGTTGATAATTAAAGTAGTTCACCGAATATTAGATGTGCACAGAATTAATGTTTGGAATATTTTCCGATGCGCACGGAAACACAGAAAACATAACAGTGGGCTTCATCAAACTTTTCTTAGGTAATCAAAATCGGCATATGTTTTCATTCAAATTGTCTTTTTTAGACCAAAATACCCAAAACGACGGTAAATAATTTCGAAATTATGAGTTCCATATGGAATATCATTACGGATTGAACATGTAAATAGACGGAAATGGAAACAAGGGTAAGATTTTATTATAGAAATAATTTTTTAAAAAAATAATGGCAGCGTTAAACTAGATGCTATAATTCTATTAAAGGGACCTAGGGGAATAATATGAACATAATATAGTAATATGAAATTACTAAGTCATTTAAAAAAATGTAAACTAATAGTTGTAGGCCTCAACTGGTGGTTATTAATTTCATTCTGAAAAAATTTTAGTTCATCAAAGTATTCCACCAAAATTTAGTTATTCACACAATAAACCTTTGGAACATAACAACAAATTTCATCGAAATAAACTCACCTCTGTGAAAGCACTTTTCGTTGGGAACCGTATCCTTTGCGAAATTTCTTGGATCATCTGAGACTTAAGCTTTGAAATTAAAGTCACGTTCTTTTACCTTATACATATTTAGATAATCTTATTCACTTTTCATATAAATTGTCTTCCTCAGACTGAAATACCTACAACGAAGGAAATGGAAACTACGGTAAGATATATTTTTAAATATATCTCCAATGGAATTATAAATATATTTCACCTTCTTCTTCTTAATTGGCGTAGACACCGCTTACGCGATTATAGCCGAGTTAACAACAGCGCGCCAGTCGTTTCTTCTTTTCGCTACGTGGCGCCAATTGGATATTCCAAGCGAATCCAGCCCCTTCTCCACTTGGTTCTTTCATCGGAGTGGAGGTGTTCCCTTTCCTCTGCTTCCCCCAGCGGGTACTGCCTCCAATACTTTCAGAGCTGGAGTGTTTTCATCCATCCGGACAACATGACCTAGCCAGCGTAGCCGCTGTCTTTTAATTCGCTGAACTATGTCAATGTCGTCGTATATCTCGTACAGCTCATCGTTCCATCAAATGCGATATTCGCCGTGGCCAATGCGCAAAGGACCATAAATCTTTCGCAGAACCTTTTTCTCGAAAACTCGTAACGTCGACTCATCGGTTGCTGTCATCGTCCAAGCTTCTGCACTATAGAGCAGAACGGGAATTATGAGCGACTTATAGAGTTGGGCTTTTGTTCGTCGAGAGAGGACTTTACTTCTCAATTGCCTACTCAGTCCGAAGTAGCACCTGTTGGCAAGAGATATTCTGCGTTGGATTTCGAGGCTGACGTTGTTGTTAGTGTTATTAATGATTCCAAGATAGACGAAATTACCTACGACTTCAATATTATGACTATCAACAATGACGGTAGAGCCAAGTCGTATGTGCGACGACTCTTTGTTTGACGGCAGGAGATATTTCGTCTTGCCTACGTTCACCACTATACCCACTTGCTTTGCTTCCTTTTCCAGTCTGAAGAAAACAGAACTAACGTCGCGATTATTGAGGCCAATGATATCAATATCATCGGCGTACGCCAGCAGCTGTACAGCCTTATTGAAGATTGTACCTTCTCTATTTAGTTCTGAAACTCGAGATATTTTCTTCTTTTATTCATTATTTATACGGTTCAGAGACGTCCTCCCCGATCCTGACGGAGCTTTTGATATTGCTCAATGTCGGGGGGCTCAAAGGGGATACCAAATTCAGACATCGCGGCATAAAAGCAGCTCCTTTTCCTGTTGGCAAAAGCAGCTTTGAAATCGACGAAATGGTGGTGCGTGTCAATTCTCTTTTCACGGGTCTTTTCCAAGATTTGGTGCATGGTGAATATCAGGTCAGTTGTTTTCTAAGCCCAAAGTCACACTGATAAGACCCAATCAGTTTGTTGACGGTGGGCCTTAATCTTTCACACAATACGTTCGATAGAACCTTATAAGCGATGTTGAGGAGGGTTATCCCACGGTAGTTGGCGAAGATTGTAGAGTCTCCCGTTTTGTGGATTGGGCAGAGCACACTTAAATTCCAATCGTCGGGAATGCTTTCGTCCGACCATATTCTACAAAGAAGCTGATGCATGCTCCTTGTCAGTTCCTCGCCGCCGTATTTGAATAGCTCGACCGGCAATCCATCGACCCCCGCTGTTTTGTTGTTCTTCAGACGGACAATTGCTTTTCGCACTTTTTCATGGTCGGACAAAGGAACGTCAGTTCCATCGTCATCAATTGGGGAAACGGGTTTACCATCTCTTGATGTTAAGATTTCACTGCCAGACAGGAGGCTGGGGAAGTGTTCCCTGCATAATTTTAGCATGCTTTGGGCATCAGTCACTATATCACCTCTGGGGGCTCTAAAAGAGTATGCTCCGGTCTTGAAACCTTTTTTTAGTCGCCGCATCTTTTTGTAGAATGTTTCAGCATTATCCCTGTCGGCCAGCTTGTCAAGCTCTTCGTACTCACGTATTTTGGCCTTTCTCCTTTTTTGTCTGCAAATGCCTCTCTTTTTCCTTTTCAACTTTCGGTATCAGTCTGTCTTGTCTCAATTGCGACATAGCACTCCTCGTCGTACCTGCTGTTCTTTTGCATTTTCCGATAACCGGAGTTCCCTTATACCTAGTTGACAAGTGTTCTCAGAGAGTAGGAGTATAAGACCTCGTGCTCGCATTTGGCTACCCCTTCTAGAGGATCCGGGCGAAAAACTCCTGAGATCAAGCTGCAGAACAAAGCTGTACCTAGTATAGATGAGTGGCAGCTGATCAAGGAGAAAAAATCCAATAAAGCAAGCAGACCAATTCTGGTGGCCATTTTCGATGAGTCCATAGAGGCTCTTAAGAAGACTGATTGCAAAATCAGCTTCGGCATTCGCAAGGGCAGGCTAAAAATCTTCCAGAGCGACAAAGCGGCTGACGAAGACGACACGGGAGGGGTCGATGACGCCAGCCAGCTGCTAAGGAATGTTGACATCGAGTAAATCTGAGTTGCCCAATAACCTAAGATGCGTAGAGATTAACCTGCAGCACTCAAAGTGTGCTACAGCGAATCTGACAACCCTCATAAACGAGAGGGGCATCGACATCAGTCTAATATAGGAGCCCTGGGTTAATGAAGGCACCATCAAAGGGCTAAACAGCAGTAACTGTAACATTTTTTACACACGAAACATAGGTAAACCAAGGACATGCACTCTTATCAATAGAAGTATAAATGCATTCCTTTGTCCTAATTACAGCACAGCAGATATCACAGGTGGAACAAAAGGAAAATCATTTCTTCTTGGTTTCGGCCTACATGACCCACGACGTGGACATACCACCGGCACCACTTATAAGACTAGTAGAGGGCAACAAGAAGAAGAAAGACGTCCTATTAGGGTGTGATGCAAAACAAGGCACACAGTATGGGGTAGCTCCAGTATAAACAGCAGAGATGAGTCACTCTTACAGTATATTTTGAATAGCAATTTAAGTATATGCATCAAGGGTAGGGTTACCATATTTCCTGATTTGTCAGGGAATTCCTTAATTTTGACCTTTGGTACTGATTCCCTGATTTTCGTGAAAAATGCACTGATTCCCTGGTTTCCTCCTGAATCGGCGATTTTTTTTTAATTATTATTTTTTTTGTTGACATGTGCAACGGGACTGATTTTGACTGATTTCGATATGGTAACCCTAAGCTCTGATAGGTTTCCGGGGAGGGAGGATGTGCTGGACCTCACGCTATCAACAGACATAGACAGTCTCGTTGTGGATAACTGGAGTGTGTCCGATGAGCCTTCCATGTCGGATCACTTCTGGATACTCTCCAGAATTCGCGAGAAATACAGTACTTTTCTCAAATATCGGAATCCTAGAAGAACAGCATGGAAAAAATTCACCAGTATAGCAACAAAATGCCTTGAAAAAGGAGGAAATAAGAGTATCAGTAATCCTCTGGAACTAGATTCAGAAGTAGAGAAGTTAGTAAAAATCTTAACTACAACTTTCAATAAATCCACTCCGCTAACAGTTCTGAAAAAAGAGAAAGTTCCTTCTTTGATGGAACAGTGAGCTCAAGAATTTGGGAACGCAACTAAGGAAAGCTTTCAATGAGAGTTTTAGAACCAGAGTCTGGCTATCATATAAAGATACAAAAAAGCAGTCAGGAAAGCTAAGAATGACTCATGGCGACCTTTCTGCACATCGATAGAGAGTTGCAGAACAACCGCAAGAAAGTCTCTTCCTTGGTGATAGAAAGTTGCAGAGAATGCGCTCTAGGCTGAGTAAAATGCTATCCAAAGAACATACTAATACTGCCTACATTAAGGCGGAAGGAAATGATCTGACCTCCTCTGGAAAATAATCTCTGGAGGTACTTATTAAAACCCACTTCCCTGGCAGTCAGCAAACGCCTATAACGAGAGTTCAACTAGAACCATTGGCAAACGCAGCTGAGTGCCGAGGCCAGATAGAAGACAAAAGCAAAATCAAATATGCCATAAATAGTTTCTCACCAGCGGCAATAGTTTTAAAGCGGCAGGTCCAGACGGGATTATGCCCATAATGCTGCAAAAGCTGGAAGAACCAATGGTTCTAAGGCTTGAAAAAATATATATATGTATATATACAAAGCTAGCCTTACATCCCAAGAAGTTGGAAATGAGTTAAAGTGGTGTTCCTTCCAAAACCAGGCGAAAGAACACACGATAATGCCAAGGATTTTAGACCTATAAGCCTCACCTCATTTATGCAGGAGGTACAACACTCTCTCTATCCCCCACAGCTAAATACTTGGGGGTGGAGATTGACACCAAACTGTCCTGGAAAATAAATATAGAAAAAAGAGTAAATAAAGAATATATGGCCTACTATACTTGCAAGAGATTCGTCAGCAAGAGTTGGGGCCTTAAACCTAGTATAATCATGAGGATGTATACGGTTGTCATAAGACCTATACTTACATATGGAGCTCTAGTATGGTAGCCAGAGCTAAACAAATACAAAATTAGAAAATTACAGGTGTTACTGGTGCAAACAATGCTCAATGTGGTCCTGCATCAACTCCCCATAGACATCTTTATTGTCAAAACAGTAGCATGTTCTGCTATAAAAATAAAAGAATTGGGTGATTGGAATCAGCAGAACTATGGACATAGTGGACAAGTCCAATGTTAATAAACTACGTTCTTCCAATGCTGGATTTCAATAGACACTTCCAGGTGAGGATACCCTCTAGACGAGAATAGAGAAGACCATCTCCATCTCAGTCTATACCGACGGGTCCAAAATGGACTGCAGAGTAGGCATGGAGGTATTTTCCGTTGATCTAGACATTTCTCTCTCTATCCGTCTACCGAACTCGGCTAGTATCTTCCAAGCGGAAGTACTGGCATAGAAAAGGCCCGCGAAGCTCTATTGACAAATTCCAGTACAGTCCACAATTGCAAGAAAGCACTGAGCTCAATAAAAGACAAGCTCCACCTAGACTTGACCTGGGTTTCCGGCCCCAGAAACATTTTCGTCAACGAAAAAGCAGACGAGTTGACAAAGGCAGGAGCTTTCCTTAACGAATCCGAGGCGGAGCTAATACCAAGCCCGCTAGGATCGATAAAAGAGAGATCAATAGACAAATTCAACAAGTTGCAAATAACAGGTGGAAAAACATAACAAAATGTATCATAACTAAACAATTATGGCCAACATATGACAAAAAAAGAACTAACGACTTATTAAATAGGTTTAGGAAAGGATCTATAGAATAACAGCTAATAGCTAGTAACAGGGCACTGGAAATTTGGAGAACATGCGTCCAAAATGGGTATGCCCTACAAAAACATCTGCCGAGGCTGTGGAACAGCAGGGAACAAGGAAACAATTTTCCACTTTCTCTGTGAATGCCCAGCCCTATCACATATCCGACACAGGACACTTGGAATCCATCAAGCACCAAACCTTGAGAGACCACAGTGGGAGATAAAACTATTCGTCTCGGCACAACAAGAGGCTGCCCACAGGGGGGGGTGTGTTATCACCCCTGCTGTGGAGTCTTGTCGTAAACGACCTGTTAGCAATGATAACGGACAATGGGATCCGCTGCCAAGGGTATGCGGACGATATTGTTATTATAGCCAAAGGCAAATATGAGGACACTATCTGCGACCTGATACAAAGAGGTCTAAACCTGGTAAAGGGGTGGTGCAGGAGGGTTGAATTGAACATCAACCCCTCCAAGACGACCATTGTCCTGTTCACGAGGCGCAGGTCCCTACCCGGTCTCAGGAACCTCACACTAGGAGGCAGAGTGATAGAGATGACCAATAAGGTCAAATACCTTGGTCTCACGTTAGACTCTACTTTGCGGTGGAAGCAGCATGTGGACCTGACCTTGGTCAAAGCAACAAAGGCATTAATGGTGTGCAATCGGCTCGCGGGTAAGTCCTGGGGCTGTAAGCCAAGGATTGTTAGGTGGTTGTACACCATGATAGTGCGACCGGTAATCACGTACGGGGCGGTAGCCTGGGCCTCAATAGCGTCGCAGACTTCGGTAGGAATTAAATTATCGAAGCTGCAGCGGCTAGCCTGCGTCTGCATGACGGGCGCAATGCGCACCTGCCCAACGGCAGCTATGGAGGCCCTGCTTGAACTCACACCGCTTCACTTGGTCATCGGCCAAGTAGCCAAGAGCACGCTTCTGCAAATAACGGCAGAGGGGTTTGGTAAAGGAAAGGTAATCTCGTCCCAGAGGATGGAAAAGATAAGTGGCAATATACCAATCGCCCTCCTCCCGAAGGACAGCACTACCAAAACGGTTAACTTCACTAAAAAGTTTAAGGTCACCCTCGGAAGCAAGGATGAGTTGAACAACTCCACCCTTGAACTGCTGCTGAGGAACAGCACATTGAGGCGGTACACCGACGGCTCAAAAATGTCGGAGGGAATTGGTGCAGGGATCGCGGGTCCACGCTCCAAGCTCTCCATACCTATGGGGGAGTTTCCGAGCATTTTCCAGGCGGAAGTCTTTGCCATAAGTCGGTGCATAGAGATAAACCTCCATCGCAACTATCGCAATGAGCGGATAGCCATACTTAGTGATAGTCAAGGAGCACTAAAAGCGATCTCCTCCTACGAGATCAGGTCGCTGCTAGTGCAGGAGTGCAGAGAAAGGCTGAACAGCCTTGCGGAAAGAAACCAGGTGCACCTAATTTGGGTGCCAGGTCACTAAGGAATAGCCGGTAACGAACTGGCAGACGAGCTCGCTCGCTCCGCAGCCTCCACCAAAATGGTAGGTCCTGAACCCTTTACAGGGGTGGGTCCCCATACCATAAAGGAGCTACTTCGCAAAGAAGAGGGATTGGCAACGAACTCACGGCATGCGGCATGCCAGGTTGCTAATGGGAGGGTACAACATGAGCAGGTTCAAAGTCGTAATCAATCTCCCCAGGAATAAACTTAGGCTATTGGTCGCACTTTATACTGGCCACTGCAAGTTAAATAGGCATTTATATAACATGGGCTTATCTTCTTGCACTAACTGCCGGTTCTGCAACATGGCGCCTGAAACACCGGAACACCTGCTGATCGACTGCACAGCAGTCTGCAGACGCAGGATTAAGGCCCTCGGATCCATGTTTCCGAACAGGGATTGCATCGACTCATTAGAACCCAGTAGAATATTGGAATTCATCGATGTGCTCGGGCTAAGTGAGTTCATGTGATTTAGGAGAGGGCACAATAGACCAAGGATCGCGGTGCATTCTTCATAAATAAATCTAATCTGGATTTCTACTAAAAGCATATCGGACATAAGTAGCTTCATCGAAACCTCAAAATGGTTTGAAAGAGAAGGTGAAACGTGATAGCAGATATAAAAGGTCTACGAATAGTGCATCAAAATGGCACAGCCAGTGCTAATTGAGCCCGAAAGATAACAGGGCTGCACTCCTACCTAGCTGCGGTTGCACTGAAGCTGTAATACCCTTCACAAATAGAAATGATTCCATACAAGAACTTGATTTTAATCCATCAGTTTATATGGCAGCTATATGCTATAATGGTCCAATCTGAACAATTTCTTCGGATATTGTAGCGTTGCCTTGGATAATAATTCGCGCAAAATTTAGGGAAGATATTTCGACAAATATATATGTAAGTTCCTAAGACATCTCCACAAATAGAAAGGTTTCTTACAAGGAGGCTCAAAGTATTTCAAATAATTAAATTAGCAAGAAACGACATCAATTGCTTTAGAAAATGTATTTATCATAAGCTCAAAAAATTCAATTTCAGAAATCCACATGTCCATTAATTGGGCGTTGTCATATCTTGATTTTATCCGTTTTGATTTTATTTATGTGGGGGCGCAATTTTCAAATGCTGTATGAAATTCTGGACATGAACATGGTTCATTTCAGCACATTTGTATATCGAGTCTTCTAATCTGCAGAATTACTATTTTTAAGGTAAGTGCGAGCATAAGTCATTCTTTGGCATACCCAAAATTTGGGTCATCTAAATTAGCTAAATAATATCTGCTGCACTGGTTAAAAGCTAATTACCGGTTATTGTATTTAAACAGGTACACACAATATATACATATTTGTATATATGTGTGTACAGATCTCAATTTTTTACAACTGTTCAAATATACATTAGAGTGAGTCAAACAAAAATTAAACTTAATGAGTTAAATTGAGCCTACTATGTATCTATATACAGAGAAAAAAGGCAGAATTTTTAGTTTTATTCTAGAAAGTGTGGATGAGCATAGAAAGTTTTAAATTTAAATAATACGTAAAACATCGAGTTTCATTAAAAATACCATAAATTTTGTGTTTAACATGAAAACTTTTAATCAAAAAACAATAAAATTTCAACTTCTAGTTCTTTAATTTTTCAAAGGTCTTAAGTACATATGTACAAGAAAATTTCCTGAAGTAGATTATTAAGGTAATTTTATGGTCGAAAAAAATCGATGATTAAAGGACTTATATATTAAAAGCATTTAGATATAAAGAACATGCGATGTGTGCATAATGAGTTCGCTATACCTGAGTTAGCTTTAGGTACCAACCGCAACAGTTTAATTTTTTCATACAATTATGTGTTTTATTCTCTATAAGAATCCGCAAATTAAAATATTTTATCTTTAATGTTTCATTTTTAAAGATGAAAGGTTTTTTTTTACTAGTTATTTAAATGTAAAACCTTAAATGCTCTTCGGCACCTTTTAAAATGAAGCTAAATATTTGGCCTTGCAGGAATTTTCTATATATATATATATATATATTGTATATATGTATATTCTTCATTTAAACTCAAAAATTGTGGCTCGCCTTATTATACATGCTATATTTACCATTTACGTATACGTATACTCGTCATATGTGAGATTTAGCTTTGAGTACAACCGGACCAGTTTTTTTATGTAATTACGTAAGTTTTCGCACAAGTTTTGCTCATTCGCTTTACTTTAAATCATTTTGCAAGAATTTGAAAGTTTCAGCAAATCTATTATTTTATCATGTTGAAAAAATGGGCGGATTTATCTTACCTGTAACGTTCAATAACCATAAGCTCAGCTTAACTGATTGCCATTACTTACCCAGGACGTTAAACGCGTTTCAGACTTTGTATACGATAGCCGTACAGTTAATTTATTTTTTAACAAAAATATTTTGTATTTGTCCAAATGTATGCTTTTTTTCGTTGCTTTACATTAGTATGTCTAGTGATCAATGTGCTTATTACTTTAACTTTGACTGAGATTGAGTCAACTGGTGCCCGTGAATATACGGTATTTCCAATCAAAGCGACATTTCAATTGGCTACTGCTAGTAGCAATGGGCTCAAACTGTCCTCTGGTGTACAAAACTTCCCTTCGGTAATTTTACCGCCAGCAGTAGCACAAATCCACGTGGACTACACGCATCAAATGCATCCATTCTATCAAAATGTTGTAGGTAGCGATGTTAGTAAAAGTTTTGGGCGAAATTACGTCGATGAGATGCCAATGACAGCGGATGCAAATAAATCATTTCAAATTGTAAATGAGTGGAAGTATTTAGATTTTGAATATCCGACTTATGCACAGCGCCAACAAGCCATCGCAAATCGGTGAGTTTCGTGTTAAGATCTTACTCAATTGTTCAGTTTGGTGATGTCCTCATATTCCAATTTATATCAGAATAAAAGCACATCATATACATATTTATGTACTGTGTAAAAATATGTAGAATAGATGCTTTCTTTACCTCTGCTACTCTAATAATTGCTGTCCCTACAGATATTAAATTGTTCAGTTGAAATTCAGAGAGAATCTTTCCATGATAATGATGTGACTAACCGTGCGATTCTGTACTGTGATACAGTCTCCAGTCCCTAAATTTAAGATTTTAAGTTAGAGACAATTTTTGAGACTTGAAACGATTTTGCTATTCTGTAAGTGACAGTCACAAAATCTATTACATTTCATTATTCAGAGATGTTTTTACACTTGAATAGAAATAAATATGTCGATAACAAATATTAAATTTTCTGTAACATAGTCAAAAAACATAATTATCAATAAAAATAAAAATATATGTTGACTTTGTTTCATAATATTTACGAAATTTATGTAAAATTGATTTATTTTTAACCTTTTCGTGTTTGATTTGCTTACAAAATATAAAAAAACGACAATCGATATATGATCTATGGTGATCCCTATTCAGTATATTCAAAATTGCAGAGCAGAGTTCTTTTTAGTTCTGTGACCTGCTAACTATCAGGTCTCAAATTTGAGGCAATATTATGAGACTAACGCTAGAGACTGTGAATAGTAACTGGTCACAAATTGAGACTTTACCACAAAATGTCTCAAATAGAGACTAGAGACTGGTTACAGAATCCCGCTATAAATATCAAAAAATGGGTATATCCGAGTCAATACTTGCCGTGGTCTCAACATCCCTAATATAGAAATTTTCGAACTTTATACCGCATAATATGCGAGTTAACTTAAAGAAATTCTTTCTAATAATTGTGTGCCCCAGTGCGAATTACTTCAGCTCCGAAATACTACGTATATATAAGATATATTCGGTTGTTAGAGTATTGCCGAATTCGCATCTTTGCGGTGTTTTGCTGGTGATCAAATATTCGTGTGTCCGATTCGTAAGCGTATATAAATTGACCGCTTTGGTTTTGACGTGTTTGTTGGGTACACGGGCATGGGTCATTTACATTGAATTTGGTTATCGGTGATGGAAATTTTCCCATTTAGCTGCCTTATTTTGTTGTATCTATTGGGATATATATTAAATTCGCTATTTTATCTGCATGTTCGTTTCCCGTAATTCCTTGATGATTTGGCACCCAGAACACTTTATTTGCAACAATTATACTCAGAATTTGAGCAATTAAGTTACAAATAGACTGTCAATACATATTACGTATTTTCCTGTGTTATTCCATGTAAACGAGCATGTCTTTGGTATGGCTAAAGCCTTGTTTTAATATACCATAAAATAAAAACAGATTTAAATAGTTTCGCGGTATATTAGAAGTACAATATAAAATACTTTTTAATTGTATAGAATGTTCGCTGTTTTAATTTTAATGCCCAAAAATCATTATTTTGCCCGCTCTGTCTACGATGGAAAATTATTTAAAAAACGCTTATTTTGAGGCGCTCTTACACTGGAATAAATGGGCATTTCTAGATATATCCCTGCCCATAGTGTACTACATGCCTTGAAGTCGCCATTGAAAATTAAAGGTGTTTTCAAATTAATTAAGGGGTTCAGTAAATCGTTTACGGAAAAATTTTAACAGGGAGGAATTTACGTATTTATTATTGTTATTTTTGTGCGTAAATCTATTTGATGAGCGTCACATAAAATGTTTGCTTTTGCTGGAATCTGTTTGTGTGGAATTTGGCGCTTTACTAAGATACCACTTCCTTGTTTGTATGTTGAATTATAATTTAGATTTTTAAAATAACCAGTACTTGGTTTTCGAATGATAATGTTGTTACTGTTGTATGGTATGTGTGTTTCCTGAATACTGATAACATCTGGGTTTCTTCTTTAATTAGTAAAATAAGCTTTTGATAGTTGGTAATGTATCCTTTCATATTCCATAGACTAAGAGTTAGGTTCTCTCATTGATTTGTCCAATTTCTTTGTGTATTATTCGTTAGAAATTCAACGGCTGGTGGAAGACAGGTAATTTACCGAAAGAATGTTTTGAATGCTTGTTGGGCACAATTCCGATTTCTTTGGCGCCGCGATTTGAAGGTACCGTTGGAAAGAGGAAGTCCTCCTGATTAAAAAATATATAGGGTTATAGGTGATATATTCGACCTTAAAGTTCAAAAATTCCCAAAATTCGAACATTTCAACAATTCAATCATTTTACTCACATTTTTCATTTCAAATTAATTAAATTAAACTATAAACTTTTAAATAAATCCACATTTTACACTTTAATAGTCTTTTTACGGAAGAAATCTTTATTTTAAAAATTACATTTTACACTCGTAGTGTACATCATGTGTGTGTTTAAAATTACGACGAAATTTAGCGCTGCCATGTGATAATAAGGAAATTCGCTGAAATGCCTTTTTTCCCAAAAATTCCTCTATCCATTCATGTGGATATGCCCTTTTTTTAATTTAATAAACAAATAAGTAATATTATATAGTAATATTATATAATCATATTATATATATTGTCACCTAATATACAAAAAAACGTATAATAACCAAAATTTAAGCATTTTATAACGAAAACTCAAATTTTGTTTCAATATCAGTGCAAGATAACCAAAAAATATAACCACTTTATAACGAAACTCAATATATTTTTTTTGTATTTTAACGCAGAAAGGAGTACTATGCGAAAGTACTTCAGTCACCCCGGGTATTCGCTCGACCAGGGTTATTTTTTTAAAGTGCGGCCGAAGGCCGCCAACGCAGAAAGGAGTACTATGCGAAAGTACTACAGTCACCCCGGGTATTCGCTCGACCAGGGTTATTTTTTTAAAGCGCGGCCGAAGGCCGCCAACGCAGAAAGGAGTACTATGCGAAAGTACGTCAGTCACCCCAGGTATTCGCTTGACCAGGGTTACTTTTTCAAAGCGCGACCGAAGGCCGCCAACGCAGAAAGGAGTACTACGCGATAGTACTTCAGTCACCCCGGATATTCGCTCGCCCAGGGTTATTTTTTTAGAGTGCGGCCGAAGGCCGCCAACGCAGAAAGGAGTACTACGCGATAGTACTTCAGTGACCCCGGGTATTCGCTCGACCAGGGTTATTTTTTTAAAGTGCGGCCGAAGGCCGCCAACGCAGAAAGGAGTACTACGCGAAAGTACTTCAGTGACCCCGGGTATTCGCTCGACCAGTGTTAGTTTTTTAGAGCGCGGCCGAAGGCCACCAACGCAGAAAGAAGTACTACGTGAAAGTACTACAGTCACCCCTGGTATTCGCTCGACCAGGGTTATTTTTTTAAAGCGCGGCCGAAGGCCGCCAACGCAGAAAGGAGTACTACGCGAAAGTACTTTAGTCACCCCGGGTATTCGCTCGACCAGGGTTATTTTTTTAAAGCGCGGCCGAAGGCCACCAACGCAGAAAGAAGTACTACGTGAAAGTACTACAGTCACCCCGGGTATTCGCTCGACCAGGGTTATTTATTTAAAGCGCGGCCGAAGGCCGCCAACGCAGAAAGGAGTACTACGCGAAAGTACTACAGTCATCCCCGGGGATTCGCTCGACCAGGGTTATTTTTAAAGCGCGGCCGAAGGCCGCCAACGCAGAAAGGAGTACTACGCGAAAGTACTACAGTCACCCCGGGTATTCGCTCGACCAGGGTTATTTTTTTAAAGCGCGGCCGAAGGCCGCCAACACACAAAGGAGTACTACACGATAGTACTTCAGTCACCCCGGATATTCGCTCGGCCAGGGTATTTTTTTAGAGTGCGGCCGAAGGCCGCCAACGCATAAAGGAGTACTACGCGAAAGTACTTCAGTCACCCCGGGTATTCGCTCGGCCAGGGTTATTTTTAGAGCGCGGCCGAAGGCCGCCAACGCAGAAAGGAGTACTACGCGAAAGTACTTCAGTCACATAAATCACATATTACACATATACATATGTACATATGTAGAAAGAATTTTTTTTATAGTTAATATAGAAAAAAGTATAGTTAATACCGAAAAAGCAAACAAAGAAAAATTGTTAAAAATCCTACATATTTGCTGTTTAAGATGTGGCAAGGCTTGTTTTCCTCATAATTGTAAACAATCTAACCTTTTCAACGATGAGTGTGCTAAGTGTTTTTTAAATTAATAAATTTAGGTAAAATATACCAAAATAAAAGTGAAATGTGAACTTATTTCAATGTTTAGAGTGTATATTTAAATATACAGAGTGAAAAACGTGAAAAAATTTAGTGAAACATCGAGAAATACCTTGTGTTGTTAGTGCAAATTTTTGAACGTTAACTCGTGAATATTTTAAAAAATAAAAATTATTTTTATATTATTTTTGGATATTTCTTCTCTGGAGAAGCTCCCCTATCCGCACATACCCCATTTATACGGAAATTCGATTTTTTTACCCCTCCGCCAAAGTAATTGGAATCGTGCGCTTGTTGGATTTTTAATTTCGTTGCTTTCGTTTTCGTTTTGGTGTTTATTTTCCATTGTTGGGTTATTGAGTGTGAAGTGCTGAACACATAGACAGCGACACGTCATGACTGCACGACAGTGAACTGTAAATAGCGTCGTGAATTCTGTTACCTGAACATTTGTGCGAAGCCGAGAGTACCTTTCTACAGTTTGGAAACTGTGATTGCGACCAGTTATTTGGATACTAAGGTAAAAAATTACAATTTACCCATATAGTTTGATGCTTACAGTGTTTCACCGTATGGCCTAACAATTTACAATTTTTGCAACGCATTGGGTTTGGGATGTATTCTCATACCTTCACAATATTCACAGAAATAAAAAGTTTGCTGGGGAGTGTGTATAGGTCAAATGTTATAAGAACAACACCATTGGGCTTATGTTTGTGTACCATCTATGATTCTGTTGAATTTGTAAACCGAGGTAACGTGTTGTGCTTTTCGTTCACTGACAATCTCTTCTAGTATGTTTTTGAGAAAAGGCGCGTAAATGGTACCTTTGATGTTATTGAAGGATTCATGTAGTTTACACGTGATATCACAGATTCCAGGTATCTGTTTGGTTTTCAAGAATTTTGGCCACCTCTTTGCTTTTGACAAACGTGACTTCCATCGCGTAACGTGTCTTTGGAGATTATTTCCTTACTAACGATTTGAATTGCTCTATGGACGACAAAGTAAGTAGTACTCATGTTATGAGTTTTACTGTATTTTTTGCGGAAAGAGTTAAATTTTTTGGGTTTTGTGTTTGCACGACGGGAAGATGTGTGAACTCAATGGGAGTTTTTTGATATTGTCTCTTTTTTGGCTTTCACTTAACAGAGAAAAGATTTTTCTCTTAGGTCGGGTGGCCCCGGGGCCATGATTTCTTAATATATCTGTTTTTGTTTATTTGAGAATAAGACACTTATAAAGAACCAAAATGTAATAAAGCAAAAACGTGAGAACAATTGAGTAAGCGAATTTATCACCGATGACGTTCGTTCACGCGGAGTATTAGTCGAAGACTGATGCCTAAACTAATTAACCTCAGAATCATTATATAGTTCAAAAGCATTTTTTCGAAAAACAATTATTTTGTAAGTCGTGATTTATAAAAATATTGAATTAATCTCAATCTAAATTAAATTAAAAAACACCAAGTATGTACCATAAATAATGGCAGATCAAAGAGAACTACTAACTTGATGCTTGGCATCGTTAACGCAGATAACTGCACAAAATGCAGCATATAAGAGTCAAAATTTCTCAAGTGTACCAACATTTTTTTGACGGTCGAGCTTTTAACTTTGAATAAACGTTTTTCAGTTCACAACAATAAATAAAAAATACAACTTGAACAATTTTCCAAAATTTCAATTATTTTTCAAGTTGTTGTTATAAACTTTTTTTGCATGAGTTTACAATTTATTTATTTTCTCAGGATGGATAGCATCGATCTTGCTCATTTTTAAAACAGCTATCGTTATTGACTTTCTCTTCCTATTTCAATTTTTTATTGACAAGAAAAACGTTATTTAAACAAGTAAGGAAGGGCTAAGTTCGGGTGTCACCGAACATTTTATACTCTCATTATCCGTCATTTACATATTTTCAAATACCGTATTTGTGTAAAGTTTTATTCCGCTATCATCATTGGTTCCTAATGTTTATACTCGTATTATACAAAGAAGGCATCAGATGGAATTCAAAATAGCTTTATATTGGAAGAAGGCGTGGTTGTGAACCGATTTCAGCCATATTTCGTACATGTCATCAGGGTGTTAAGAAAACATTATATACCGAATTTCATTGAAATCGGTCTAGTAGCTCCTGAGATATGCTTCTTGGTCCATAAGTGGGCGGCGCCACGCTCATTTTCAATTTTTAAAAAAGCCTGGAGGCAGCTTCCTTCTGCCACTTCTTCCGTAAAATTTAGTGTTTCTGACGTTTTTTGTTAGTCGGTTAACGCACTTTTAGTGATTTTGAACATAACCTTTGTATGAAAGGTGGGCGTGGTTATTATCCGATTTCTTCCATTTTTTGAACTGTATATGGAAATACCTGAAGAAAACGACTCTGTAGAGTTTGGTTGACATAGCTATAATAGTTTCCGAGATATGTACAAAAAACTTAGTAGGGGGCGGGGCCACGCCCACTTTTCCAAAAAAATACTTCCAAATATGTCCCTCCTAATGCGATCCTTTGTGCCAAATTTCACTTTAATATCTTTATTTATGGCTTAGTTATGACACTTTATAGGTTTTCGGTTTCCGCCATTTTGTGGGCGTGGCAGTGGGCCGATTTTGCCCATTTTCGAACTTAACCTTCTTATGGAGCCAAGGAATACGTGTACCAAGTTTCATCATGATATCTCAATTTTACTCAAGTTACAGCTTGCACGGACGGACGAACGGACAGACGGACGGACAGACAGATATCCGGATTTCGACTCTACTCGTCACCCTGATCACTTTGGTATATATAACCCTATGTCTGACTCTTTTAGTTTTAGGACTTACAAACAACCGTTATGTGAACAAAACTATAATACTCTCCTTAGCAACATTGTTGCGAGAGTATAAAAAAAGCCTGGGGCAGCTTCCTTCTGCCACTTCTTCCGTAAAATTTAGTGTTTCTGACGTTTTTTGTTAGTCGGTTAACGCACTTTTAGTGATTTTGAACATAACCTTTGTATGGGAGGTGGGCGTGGTTATTATCCGATTTCTTCCATTTTTGAACTGTATATGGAAATACCTGAAGAAAACGACTCTGTAGAGTTTGGTTGACATAGCTATAATAGTTTCCGAGATATGTACAAAAAACTTAGTAGGGGGCGGGGCCACGCCCACTTTTCCAAAAAAATTACTTCCAAATATGTCCCTCCCTAATGCGATCCTTTGTGCCAAATTTCACTTTAATATCTTTATTTATGGCTTAGTTATGACACTTTATAGGTTTTCGGTTTCCGCCATTTTGTGGGCGTGGCAGTGGGCCGATTTTGCCCATCTTCGAACTTAACCTTCTTTTGGAGCCAAGGAATACGTGTACCAAGTTTCATCATGATATCTCAATTTTTACTCAAGTTACAGCTTGCACGGACGGACGGACAGACGGACGGACAGACGGACGGACGGACGGACAGACAGACATCCGGATTTCGACTCTACTCGTCGCCCTGATCACTTTGGTATATATAACCCTATATCTGACTCTTTTAGTTTTAGGACTTACAAACAACCGTTATGTGAACAAAACTATAATACTCTCGTTAGCAACATTGTTGCGAGAGTATAAAAAGTTATAAACAATTGTTACAAACAAATTGAAATAATTTAAACTTCTCAATCGATTTACAATATCGCTTCAATTTAATATTGTTGTACATTTTATAACACGTTATTGACAAAAAGAAAAACATGAAAACTTGCAACGCAACCGAAGTTATATTGTTTTTGCTCCTGATGTGTAATGCGTGAAGCGCGTGTCACAAGCTTCGGGCGCGATGCCGGGTTTGCGAGCTCGCCGCGACATGTTTCGACACGAAGCTATTCACGCGTGCTCTGTTTTTTCTCGGTGTTTACGATTTGTCATTTGTTTAGTTGCATATAGAGGAGCAATAAGCGACGTTTTCTCGTGTTCTACTACACTGAGTGTACGATTCAGCATGCCAAGAGCGAATTCTTGTTGCAATCCTCTCGGCAAGAAAGGCCACAAGTGTGTTATCAAGAATGTTGCTTTAGTGAGTATAAATTGGAATGCGAAATTTTCCAATTTTGTAGGGCAGTACATGTGCAGATCATGTCAAACACAAATTAACAGAGCTTCTAGTGGGAATTTGCCACAAAGCTGCGCATTAACGAATGTTACAAAAGAAAATTCAACTGTCGTACTCGATGAATCGTCAGAAAGTGACTGCGAGGTTGACGATAATGAACGTAAAGATCCAAATTATGAAAATCCCTAAATTCCTCCATTCAAAAAACGGCAATCCACAGATTTTCTATGCGACAATAATCCAAACGAGGAAAATTCTATTGGGGATAATTGGATTAATAATCTAAAAAGAGCTCTTGCCGATCAAAATTCTCGAAATGAAAAAAATGCACTTCTGACTACAGTGCCTCTTAAATGGAGTGTTCAAATATTGAAAATTAAAATTTTTTTGGGTGCGAATTGATACTGCAGACTCTACCAACTGAACAGTTTCTGGAACTTCTTTGAGATGACTTGCCCGCAGTTGTGAAACATGATTTCTTAGCAAAGGCCCAAAGTGCTTATTTTGATCAGATAAAAAATACAGCAAACGAAGGAGAGTTCATAATAACTTTGGATTTTGCTGAAAATTATACATGCCAAGTACAAAATGCCATTCAATCTCAACATTGGGCTAATGTTCAAGCGACGTTGCACCCTTTCATTATTTACTACAGGGAAAATTCCGTTTTGAAAAATGTGAATTACGTCATCATTTCAGAACATTTACTTCACAATGCAAATGCAGTGCATTTTTTTATTTCGAAACTGATAGCTCATTTAAAAAATGAATTTGGTTCTGACAAAATAAAAAAAATTTCGTATTTCTCGGACGGCGCTGCTTCGCAGTATAAGAACAAATTTAATTTGATCAATTTGATGAAGCACGAAGAAGACTTTGGTGTCAAAGTTGAATGGCATTTTTTCGCTACTTCCCATGGTAAAAGCGCATGCAACGGCATTGGTGGTACCGTAAAAAGGCATGCCTACAGTTTGCAAGATGAGGACATCACTTCCCCAAAACTCTTATATCAATGGGCAAAAAAGTTTTTCAAGAAAATCGAGTTCAGTTATTCCACAATAGAAGAGCACACGACGCATAACAAGATTTTGGAAGCAAGATATCAAATGGCAAAAACTGCAAAAGACACTCGATCTTATCATTGTTTCTATCCACTTAATGCCGAACATGCATGCAAAATATATTCTGCTTCAGAAAAATTTGTAACTGCAAGTGTTTTCAAAAAAAGGCTTAATAAAAAATAATGTGGATTATATTATTGAAATAATCATATACACTTTATGTATATTTCAATATAAGCAATAAACAAGAACATGTGTCCGACTTATAACTCGTTTCCAAAGATTATTTTTCAGCGTAACATTGCGCTTACAAAGCTCGTGACACGCGCTTCACGCCATACACATCAGGAGCAAAAACAATACAGTAGAATCCCGATTATCCGGATCAATTAAAACCAGGGGTATTCCGTATAATCGAAAATCCGGATAATCGATTTCAAAGCAAATCAAACAATATTTAAAATATAATAAAGTTTTATTATGTAATAAGTTTTACAAGTGTAGTTCAGATAATACATATGTACGATATATAAAAACCGAGCTATAACGATAAATAATGTATTACATAATGCCTATGTAATTTAAAACTTTGGTTGGAAATAACTTGTTATTGGTCTTTGACGTAAAGAATCATTTCGTTTCATTGCGGCCAAGTCCCTGATGCGTTTCAGTTGTATAACTGTATGGGATCCGATACATCCTGTCTTTCAAACCACTTAAAAGCAATATCAAGAGCTTCAAAAGCTTCTGCGTGAGATGGTACTTGACATACTTCCCCAGTTTCAGTATCTTCTTCATCTTCTCTTTCGTTATTGTTCAAATCTTCAATGATTTCTTCATCAGTTAATATCTGAAATCCGGGGTCTTCATTATCGCAGTTCAGCCATTCCTTAATATTTTCTTCATCGCACCCTTCACCAATGCTAAGAATTTTCATTGCTTCTGTTATTTCTTTAAAATCGTCATGCGGTTTAATCGAGGAATTAGGTAGTGTTAATTTTAATAATTTATTCAAAGCTCTTTTTAATGTTTGCATTTCCACAGAGTTCCACGCTTCTACCAGCATATAACAACAATCTTTCAAATTTGTTTCCTTAAAAAACTTTAACGTCGTTTCTATTTCACTGTCCTCTGTTGTCAAAAGACGACGCAATAGTTGCTTTCTGTATAAACGTTTTAAAGTTTCAATGATACTTTGGTCCATTGGTTGCAATATCGATGTTGCATTAGGGGGTAAAAACTTAACTGTGAACTTCCCATTTTCTCGATTTAGTGTTTCAGCGGAAGGGTGCGTTGGTGCATTATCTAACAACAACAATACGTCGCCCTCTTTCCCCACGTCCTTTTGAAATTTCTTCCCTTCAGGAATAAACGTATTTTCATACCAAGTAAGAAAAATATCTGTGTTCATCCATGCTTTTTTTTGGTTAGCGTAAGTTAAGGGGATTTTAACATTTTTGAAACAGCGCGGATTTTTTGATTTACCAATAAGTTGCAGTGGCAATCGATGAGTTCCATTAGCGTTTGCGCAAACCATAACTGTAACTCTGTCCTTACTCACTTTGTGCCCAGGTGCTGCATTTTCACGATGCGATGCTAACGATCTGCTTGGTAGAGCTTTCCAATTAAGACCTGTTTCATCTGCATTGTATACAAAATCAAAATCGTATTCTTTTTCATCTAGAAATTCTTTTAACTCGTCTACAAAAGAGTTGGCTGATGCAACGTTAGCAGAAAGTTTCTCTCCTTGAATCTCCAGTTCTCGAATGCCATGTCTAGATTTGAATCTTGCTAACCATCCACAGCTCGCTTTGAAAGAATTATCACCACCAAGTTTTTGATTAAAATCCAATGCTTTTTCACATAACAGAGGTCCTGATATGGGCTGGCCACATGCTCTCTTTTGTAAAAACCAAGTATAAACTGCATTCTCCAGAATTTCATTTTGAGATTTTTTCATAACTTTACGTTGCGAACTTCCATCTTCTTTCTCAAGCGCGCAGGTGAATTTCATTATGGCATCAGAATTCTTTTTAATGTCTGATATCGTAGAAGTTCCTACACCATATATTTGTGCCAACTTACTGCCAGATTCACCATTTTTTATACTTTTAATTATCTTCACTTTGTCATTAAGAGACAACACTACTCTTTTTCGCTTGGACATTGTAAACTTCTAACACAAAAAGGCAGACAAAAATAAGAGACAACCTTTCAGTTGAACGCTATCTAAGAAAATGAATCTATAACAAACACTATCCCGCAAACAAATGAAAGCGGGAGTACCCATAACACGATCAGACGCGAAAATAAACTTGTCGTAACATGTATCATTGCACCGTTAAAACATTTTCAAATTGACAATTAGAGCCGAGACGAATGAGTCCGGATAATCGGATATTCGGATAATCGGTGTTCGGATAATCGGGATTCTACTGTATAACTTCGGTTGCGTTGCAAGTTTTCATGTTTTTCTTTTTGTCAATAACGTGTTATAAAATGTACAACAATATTAAATTGAAGCGATATTGTAAATCGATTGAGAAGTTTAAATTATTTCAATTTGTTTATAACAATTGTTTATAACTTTTGTAATAACGTTTTTCCTGTCAATAAAAAATTGAAATAGGAAGAGAAAGTCATTAACGATAGCTGTTTTAAAAATGAGCAAGATCGATGCTATCCATCCTGAGAAAATAAATAAATTGTAAACTCATGCAAAAAAAAGTTTATAACAATAACTTGAAAAATAATTGAAATTTTGGAAAATTGTTCAAGTTGTATTTTTTATTTATTGTTGTGAACTGAAAAACGTTTATTCGACGTTAAAAGCTCGACCGTCAAAAAAATGTTGGTACACTTGAGAAATTTTGACTCATAACCAATTGTAAACTAGGCAAAGCTAGAAATATTTTTTTAGGGTGATCTATGACTTAAAAATCGGTGGTTCAGCAAAATTTGTTTGCAAAGCAACCCACCTCAAGATGCAATTATTAATGAAATTTTGTTCTTAATCGAGTATTGATCCGTCACTCTGTCTGATTCTGTCAGTTCGATTCATGTCCACGAATTGAACCGTTCTATCAGCGATAGAGAACAACTTTGAATCACTTACGATCAGCTTATACATGATTTGGTTATGAACGTTCGTTTTAGCAGAAAATAACCGTAAATTATTCAAACTCATACTTAAATGATTGAAATGTTAGGCAACGTTCGGGTTGTATATCATCTCCTATACACTGATTTACTCGTGCACTTCTGTTCTATTTCAAATACACACATATGTATGCACACATATAATATGCTGACAGATGTTTTTACGCATCGAAAATTTGTAACATGCGCACTTGTTCAAAGCTCATACATGTTTTGCCACACATGATTCAAATCAATCTAGCAGAAAATTTGCCGTACTCGTAGCTTGAACACAGTCACACATTCGTTAGATTCAAGCAATCGTCGCAACGCTATGAACTGA
>NW_026089624.1:11437281-11515913 GCF_024586455.1 Bactrocera neohumeralis
ATTTTTGTTTTGTCAACACCTGAATGTATTTATCCGGCTTTGATACTTGCAAATTTTGGGAATATAATACAATTGGTTACACTAAAACTCAGGACTTCTTTACTTGTTTTGTCCTATTTTTTAGCGATTTTGTTCCAGAAAATAATTTGCCATTGGGCATTGATGTTTATCGTGACCGTATGTTTATTACCACACCTCGTTGGAAGGACGGAGTACCATCAAGTCTCAACTATTTGCCGTATCCGCCCAAAGAACGCAGTCCAGCCTTACGCCCCTATCCAGATTGGAGCGTCCATAGCAGTGTCAAGGAACTTAACTGTGGTAAACTTATTTCGGTATATCGTTCCTCAATAGACTCTTGTGGTCGCTTGTGGGTTATTGATTCGGGCATAGTTAATGCAACAGTTAAATTAAACCAGATTTGTCCACCAAAAATTGTGGCTTTTGATTTAGCTACCGATAAAATGATTGTAAGCTTTACGCTGCCGACGGACCAAGTAAAAGAAGATTCTTTGCATTCGAATATTTTGGCCGATATTCAAGACAATCAGTGCGAAGATGCCTACATTTATGTAACAGATGTGTGGCGCTTTGGTATTGTCGTATACAGTTTGTCTAAAAATATTAGTTGGCGTGTAACTAATTACAACTTCAATCCCAACCCTATAGCATCCGATTTTAATGTTTATGGATTAAATTTTCAATGGTTGGATGGCGTTTTTGGCATGAGCCTTTCGAATCAAGCAACGTCTTCGTGTGGTGATCGCATATTATATTTCCATCCAATGGCGAGTTTTAAGGTAAAAATATATACGGTTTACTTTTTTGATACTAAATTACTGATTTTATATTTATTTTTTGAAGGAATTTGCTATTTCGACCAGATTGTTGCGTGACGAAAAACTATGGCCAACAAGCGCTCAAAAACTATCAAAATACTTCGTTGAAGTTGGCGATCGCGGAGATCTTGGACAGTCATCTGCAGCAGGTATTGCACGCAATGGGATAATGTTTTATACGCAGGTTCATCGGGATAATGTAGCTTGTTGGGATACCACTAAGCCATATGTGCGTGGCAATTTGGCGATGTTGTTAAGTAGAGGACAAAAACTGATACAATTTCCCAATGATTTGAAAGTAGACCAAGAAGAAGAGCAAGGAGTATGGGTGATGAGTAATAATCTGCCAATCTATTTGTATGGACAGTTGGATTACAGTGATGTTAACTTTCGTATTTTGCGAGGTGGTGTAAATGATATTGTTCGCGGCACTATATGTGACACACAAGTGCAAGAGGCACATTCTAAGATCCCTGTTCTAATCCAGTTACAAGAAGGAGAATGTTATTAAGAGTTCAATGGCGTTATTATGTCCATAACTATGAATGACAACCAGAAGTATGTCTCTGTTTCGCAATTTTTGACTCTATTATTTGATACGATACTATTAATAACGTAAATTAGATGAAATACATACCAATGTAAATAATGGTATTAAAATAAAGTCATTTAGCTATGTCTAAGTAAGCATGTGCCTCAGTATTTAAATATATATACTTCCTGGGTTTCGTTGCTCCCAAATAGTACAGCATCCAGTTAGGGAGTCTTAGTATGGTTGATTTTACAGACAGGACTGAATCAAGGTGTCAAGCGACCCGTGCCTGGGGTCTCGAACGGTGCTTAGGGATTAAAATATCCTTACATGCGTAGCGGAGGCCATGTGCAAGCGGACATACTTTCCCTTACACTCCTGGGTCTAAAATGTTAGCCAAAACAATAAAAAATATGTACTTAAAGGAGTCCGGATCTCCAGTATAAAAGCCGAAGGGAGCTAATTATTCCCAGAAGCGAACAGCGTTTCCTTCGAGTTCAAGAACGGCCAGGGCAAAGACGGAAGCGAAACTTGGTTTTAGAGGTAAGGCTCAAACCAACAAGGGAGTTGAAGCCAATGCTAGCTCCAGGAAAGCAACAGCACCAGCGGTAGCCGGTTTCAAACCCTGAAGCCAAAGTTTGGCTGCTAAGTAGTGAGAGGAGGAGATGCAAAAAGTGCTGCTGTTAGGAGTGCGTTTGCCGTATAATGGCCGCTTAATACCCAGCGAAGGCATGGTATGCCGTTTCTCGTTATCGTCTATCTGGGAGGGGCTAACGAAGGAGCTTCAAGTATCCACTGAGTGTGAGAGAGCAATCCTGCCAAATTTTATACTTGAACCGCCCGCAGTGGCAGACAAGCGGCAGAGGTCATTTGAAGAGGTTGATCCGTAAGGCAAAAGACCATAGCCCAATGCAAATGGGTGCAAGCTGCGGTGTTTAATATAGCGTTGGAGGCACTATTAAGTAATGCAGTTTCGCTACCGTCATGCACATATGCCGGATGGTACCTGAGCTAAATCAAGATGATATCTTGTGATGACGAGCGATCGATCCAACTGTACAAGGCCGCAATAGACGATCTCGTTGAAGATCCCATGGAGACCTCTAGCGACGTAGGAAACACTGAACAAGATGATTGTTCTTCGGGGTTTGAGAATGCAGACAGACTAACTGAGAGTGAGCTTCTGAGCGACTCTCAATAAGATGCAAATAAGACAATAATTAACGGGTCTTCTTCAAATTAATCTTCACCATTGCAAATTAGATTCACTATCCCTAGCTAACCGCATGGCGTAGCCTGATTTCGTCCTCAATCAGGAGTATTGGGTTTATGGAGAGTAGGGTGGGTCGATTCCGGACTTTTTTCGATTCGGGATTTCTAATAATGCGGAAAAGTTGCCTTAGTACTTCCTGATTCCAATGCAACTTTTTATTTTGAGATTCTTCAACCCCAACTCCGGCCTTGAAATTTCGGAAATTCGCCTAAAATCGTGAAATTGTCTACCTAGCGCCTGAAATACGCATCTCATGGCAAAACGTATAAAACAAAAGTTATTTGTCACGTCATTTGCTACCGAAATGGCATATGTGATCATGGCCGTAGGACGAACCGTTCCCGAGATACGAGCGAAAAGGCGGCGCGCCACAGCGCAAGGTGAAAATTGTTGCAGCTCTCAGCTAACCTGTATTGGTCACCCAGAACCCATCGCGTGAAAGTGGCTGCTCTTCGGGTTCATCCCAAGCTCAACCCAACCAACCAACCATATGCCAGGCTTGTTTTAGTCTGAATCTGTGCCAAATTTATTGATAAAATCAGATTTTGTACTAAACTTTGGCACTTGTTGCCTAGATTAAAGTATAGAGCGTATAAAACGATCACGAGATTGGAGGCCAATAACTTTAGAAGATGCCTCTGTCACCAGTTTGCCGGTTCTCTCGACTTCCACGGTGTGAGAGGGGAATTCACTAAATTTCCATACCTCTGCAGTGTCTCCCGACAGCCCTTTTATGAGTTCTTCGTTAGAAACTGAACAAAGAACTGGTGGAACAGTCAAGGTAATAGTCTTCCAGGTAATCATATCGTAATAATTATTAGCTTTGAAATTCAGCTTTGGCACTTTATTACATCTAACCCTTAGATTTACAGTGTCAGACTCTGCTTCTCTGGCTGCCAGAAGACGGTCAAGGGCCAACTTTCTGACTTCTATCCGTTCGTCAGTCACCATACTAAGGAGAATGTTTTCTGGAAGAGCAAAGAAAGCATTCTGTTGAATGGATGAAGCGATAACCTTGCGCAGTTTAGCAGGTAAGTATCTCGACCTTTGAGTTACAGCATAGAGATGGCGCGAGCCATCTTTGATTGAACTGTTGAATCTTATTGAGAACCACAAAGGTGAGTAAACTGTAAGTATGTCCTTGACCAAAATCTTTATTTCTTTTGTTGGTTTGTCAGTAGAAATGTATAATCTCAGAATTCTATTTGCACTGGTGAGCCAGCGAGATTTGCACATGTTACCTGGATGCATCGACGCTAAATCTGAGGAACATTGACCGGAAATAACAGCTTCTGATATTTTATAGAGATAAGCTTGGTTTGTGCTAAGTTGGGTCGGATTAATAACCTCAGAAGGTAATTGGCAGGATGGAAAACTTTCAAATTTGACAACAGGCAACTTCTCACAATCAGGGAGCAGTTTACCTATGTCGCCAGAGAATGTATTTGGACTCTTTGAGACACCATCTATGTGTTCGAAAAGAGCACGAAATGGAAGTTCGTTGAAATGTAGAAGACAAACAACCCACTGTAATGACCTACCCATTCTTTCTTCTAGTTTCCGAATGATTCCACCTTTTCAACCTGTGTTCGTGTTGGTGCCATCAGCATCGACAACTTCTAGATGTTCCACATCAACTGAATTGTCTTGTAAATGTTGCCACATAGCTTGCGTCTCATCCTCAGCTGACCCGGAAGGAGAGGTGACGTGGCCAAAGTAATGACAACCAGGTTCCGCTATAAGAGAAATATGTTCCTCTTTGACAGTGTCGCGGTAGTACTTTGCGGCCGTCAAAATACAGCCCATATACAGAGTCAATACTTTCGGTGTTTTGGAGCTTAACTCCAACACTTTTTTTTTGCCCGACTAATCTTGCATTTGTCAGTGACAAAGCTAGCCGGATCCTTTGTCATCAAACCTGTTTTTTTGGCATCCAGAAAAGCAGATGAAACAATCAAGGCCGCTGCTCTATAACTTACTCCAAATCTTTGGACAGATAAAGCAGTGTGTTCTAATACTAGTCTGTTTTGTTTGGTTTTAGAGGATGGAAGAGAAAATTCATCATCAGCATCGTTTTTGGAAGAATCTATGTGCGACGCACCTACATTGTTGTCTTCTGTATGAGAGTCTGGCTGATCTGAAGGGTCACGTGTTCTAGCTGATACTTTTCTGGTAAGTGTTGATGTTGAATGACGTTTTGAAAGCTCTTCTTTACGTTCATTTTTCTTTGTAATCTTTTTTGTTTCAGGTAGATCAACACTTCCAATGCGACCAATTCTGGTTGTTCATTGATAGGAACTTTCCTTTCCTTTGGACAAGTGCAAGAAGAAAAATAAATGCATTTACAAGCAGCGATGTCAAATAATTTTCCGGCAGAAGAGACAAAGTCGTCTCTTTTAGAGCTCAAACCTATTGGGTTCCTTAAAAACATTTGTTTAAGAGTCAGAAATTTCTTATGGTATGTGGTGAGCATTTGTACAACTCTGGTGTGTGAAACTGATAACACAAAAGAACATCCTGGTAAGTAGGTAACTGGGACTCAGAGAGATTGTACGGATATATGCCATACACAGGACATTTCTGTCTAAATTTAAATTTAGATACAGACATTTTGAGTTCTGTGTTCTGTTGAGAGAATATAAGTGATAGCACTCGGCGAAATCAACGACAAGAGTGAAGGAACTCGATGAAAAAATATTTATGTGGAGACCAGTCCGAACGTGTCGTATGGCGCAGGGAAATGAATGTAAGTGATAGAACGCGGCGAAATCACCGACAAGAGTGAAGGAACTCGATGAAAAAATATTTATGTGGAGACCTATCCGAACGTGTCCTTTGGCGTAGGTGAATGAATCTGAGTGATAGCACTCGGCGAAATCAACGTCAAGCAGTGTGGCCGCAAGCCGATTTTCACCTTGCGCTGTGGCGCGCCGCATTTTCGCTCGTATCTCGGGAACGGTTCGATGAGATACGTATTTCAGGCGCTAGGTAGACAATTTCACGATTTAAGGCGAATTTCCGAAATTTCAAGGCCGGAGTTGGGGTTGAAGATGCAATCCGATCTCAAAACAAAAAGTTGCATTGGAATCAGGAAGTACTAAGGCAACTTTTCCGCACTATTAGAAATCCCGAATAGAAAAAAGTCCGGAACCGATCCACCCTAATGGAGAGCATGTTTGCGGATTGAGGACATCAGGTTATAATTTATGGCAAATTTGGACATGTACAATGGCTAATAAAAAACTAAAAAAGCACTAGCAACTGATGACATGCTATTTGCCATCGGAACTGAAAAAGAACTGGTACGGGACAGTAAATCTTTCAAGTGATTGATTATATTCGGATGCGAATCAAATTCGCACCACACAGTATGGAGCAGATCGGATATCAACCAAGAGAGCTATTACATGAAGCAACTTTTGTTGCTAATTCTCGGGCGATTCTCTTTTGCTGTCGCCCATTACCTTCACACGGGTAACTTGTGTTGCGCAACTCTGTTCGAGTTTTTTTCTCATTCCCTTTCACTTTACTTTAACCCATTGTCGTATCGTTTTCCTTATAGGTTTTTGGGCCACTCTATCACTTATATTAATCAGCTCTGTCAATTAAGAAATACATTTTATTTATTAAAACAAAGATATATCATCATTTTTACTATCGTCTAAATCAATTTGTATGGCTTCATCCATACATTTCACAATATCTTTAATTAATTCGATTTTTTCGTAATACTCCATTTTCTAAAATATTTATATTATATTATGTATATTTGCATACATATTTGCAAATTACTTACCAAAAGATGAAGTTAAATTTTTTAAATATATTCAAAATATTAATTTCAAAAAAAGATACGCAAATGCAACTATGTACTACGAAAGAAAGAACACAAAGCGAGTTGCTGAACACTGGAAACTCGGCGCGATTCCCCTCTCCTCGTCGCCCCCTCGCCTATAAACCAAGAGTTGCCGCAACAAAAGTTGCTTCGTGTAATAGCGCTCCAAAGGGGTGAGTTGCTCTTTAACTACTTAACGGGTACTAGGCTTTTGTTTTGTAACAGAGGTAATATGACAACATTCATAACAAGAAACCAGCGGAAAATATTAGATACTCATATCAAAAAATTAATACGGAGAACTCTTGAAAAACACTTTTCTTCGGATCACCGCTACATTGAATGTATAATTAAAGAAAATGTAGACAAGATAGAAAGTTAAGGAATAAAGTACACCTGAGTATCCTCGTTAAACAGTCCACAAACTCCTGCCGATAAGCATTAGATATGGCTTGTCCAATAACTCGTAGTAGGGGAGGAATTAAGCCCTCTTACACATAAGAAGCAACCTAAACCCAGAAAAATGGCATTTTCGCAGCATGCGTGTTCTAAGGGAAAATCTATAGAAATTGCACCAAGCTCAGTGTTAACAGAGATCGAAAAATCTATGGAGAGAACACCCTACTAATTTTCCTAGGTATATGTAGGAGACGCTTTCAATAGCATCTATGCTATGATCATTCTAAGCGCGTGTTCTAAGGGAAAATTCACAGAAACAGCACCAAGTTCAGTGGTAGCAGAGCTCGAAAAATCTATGGATAGAAATAATACTTTTATAGCTTTTCTAGATATAAAAGGAGGTCTCAACAGCATCCAGCATATGACCATACTGAGCGGCCTTAATGAGCATCTCTGAGCCTCTCGGAAGGTCAATAATTTCAACGCTGGGAGCTTGAAGGATATGTGCAGATCTGTCTGAAAGGGTACATCCCAAGAAGGCGTGTCATCTCCACTTATCTGAAATCCGAGTACCCTCGCTAAACTTATATACACAATATAAAATGATATTAATCGATGGACTGTATCGTGCGAACTGAACTTTAATGCTAGCAAGACAGAGGTAGTGTGGTTTATTAGGAAACACAATTGTAAAGTAAAAACGACGCGAAGGGTTTAAGATTAAAACAGTACGCAGCTCTGGTTGCCCAGAGCTCCTTTATTTATAGATTTTCTTATACTAATTACTGTATGCACCACATGCAGAGTACATACACATATCTTAATACTAATCTACTGTACATACCGACAGTATGTACTCATATCTTAAACATACATACAGTGGACCAATAAAGTTTACATACACCCAGTTCTATTAAATTTCGACACGTTTATTTGTTTCAAAATGGATAAATTTTGTGGTTTTTTTCTATCCATTTCATGATATGTGTATTTAGCATTAAATATAGCATATCAAAATATTTTTTTTTTTACACAAATAAAAAAAATTAAGTTAAAGCTTAAAATGAGCATAATTTATATCAAAAAAGTTTACGTACACTTATGATTGTTTACATAAAACAAAAGTAATTACAATACTTTTAACGGGTTTTGGCCTACATTTTGTTGCTATTGCTACATCGTTGTATGCTCCCCACTCAATTTCTAGTATTATTTCCGGATGTTTTGACCCATTAAGTCCATGATCCAGCATTTTGGCCTTATTTTGATGAAATTCGATGTTTTCGAATATGGTTTTCCAAAAAGTTACAGATATTTTGAATAGGATTAATGTCTAGCGATTGCGGGACCTATGGAGTTATTTTTATTTCCATAACAACCATTCACGTACAAGATAAGTTGTGTGTTTTGGGTCGTTATCCTGTGGTAAATAGAAATGGCTGCTATTAACAGCTGATTTAAGCACACTTAAAATTTAAACCTTTTTCTTAAAATGCTCAGATACATATGCTTATACATTTTTGAAATGTACACAAAAAAATAAATCCCCAAACAGTAAGGAATTTGTTGAAGAGTTCTGGTTATCATCAGCCGTCGTCAGCCATACATATATAAGGTTAATAAAAAGAAAATGTCGGCGTTTGCTAAACAATATTTAAACAAACCGTATTGGTTATGGGAAAACATTGTGTTCACCGACGATTCAAAATTTAATAAATTTGGTTCGAATAGATCACGAAAAGTGTGGAGAAAGATCAATGAAGAGTCGCAAGGACAAAATGTATTGCCAATGGTAGAGCACTGTGGGGGTAATGTTATGGTTTGCGGGTGTATGGTTGCATCTAGAGTTGGACATTTGGACTTTATTAGTGAAAACATGGATAAGCATATGTATCTGAACATTTTAGGAAAAAAATTTAAATTTTAAGTGTGCTTAAATCGACTGTTAATAGCAGCAAAACCAATTTCCAACAGGATACCGACCCAAAATACATGTCTTATCTTGTACATGAATGGTTGTTATGGAAATAAAAATAACTCCATAGGTCCCGCAATCACTAGACATTAATCCTATTCAAAATATCTGTAACTTTTTGGAAAACCGTATTCGAAAACATCGAATTTCATCAAAATAAGGCCAAAATGCTGGATCATGGACTTAATGGGTCAAAACATCCGGAAATAATACTAGAAATTGAGTGGGGAGCATACAACGATGTCTAGGGACACTAATAGCAACAAAATGTAGGCCAAAACCCGTTAAAAGTATTGTAATTACTTTTGTTTTATGTAAACAATCATAAGTGTACGTAAACTTTTTTGATATACATTATGCTCATTTTAAGCTTTAACTTTAATTTTTTTTATTTGTGTAAAAAAAAAATATTTTGATATGATATGTTTAATGTTAAATATACATATCTTGAAATGGATAGAAAAAAACCACAAAAATTAATGGAATTAGGTGTATGTAAACTTTATTGGTCCACTGTAAGTGTTCTCAACGGCATACAAACTATTTCTTATCTAATATTAGTTTAGGATCATTTGCGATCCTTTACATTGCATACATTAAATACTACAGTTTCTAATCAATATACCCGAAATGAACATTTATTACACTGTTGATAGAAATGGGTATTTGTAAATACATATCTACGTTTGAGACTAGAATCGTATGCGCTGGCAAAAATGAACATAAATATTTGTAACATTATATTTGTTTCTATACAGATTTACAAAAATATCTTATCTGCAATTGTAGCCTTTAAGAACTGTTCAGATTTCTGAACAACAATATGCCAGAAATTGCGACGATATTATTAAATGAATTCTGAAAGAAGGCAGCTACAGCACTTTACACGTGTAAAAGAATGGAGGTGCTCAAATGAGGATTAACGCCTCGAGTAGCTTACTGGCTCTACGCAGCAGTGGTAAAACCGGTTTTGACTTACGGTATATTGGTATGGTAGCCAATAACGGAAAAGAAATACGCCGTAAGACGTAAGAAAAGCACTTAAAGAGCAGCTAGTATTTGCATCAATGGAGCTCTCGGAACAACGCCAAGCCAGGCACATAACGTAATTTTACATTTACTACCAGTCAGCGTCTAGCACTCAAAGTGTTTGGTCGTGTTAAGTTCGCTATCATAGTGATTTCAGTGCGGTCTCAGTTCCGTTATTCTCTTTTGCCTCTATTCGTTGATTAGTGTAAAGCTTTGCTTCATATTTATCATTCACTGAATATTTTTTATTCAGGCTTGGTGAGTTTGTTCAAATTGTGAAATGCCCCTAGGGGCAAGTGCTAGTAGGGTGAATCGTTTTGCACTACTTGCAAACGATTACCCACGCAAAAAGAAAAAACTTTCTAATGGTTCGCCTATTAATACTTTCCCCGAACTACCAAACGTCGTTGTGGCAGACCCAAAATTTCTTATTCTAGCATGTGATGATGTTAATAAAAAAATTTCAGACTTCTCATGTTTTGCGGTGCACAAAGCCATACAAATTATCAGCAAAGATGTTATTTCCATATCTGAGCTTAGAGACGGAAACTTTCTGCTTCTAGTAAAAGATATAAAAATTGCCCAAAAATTTCTGGCTACTACGCAACTACATGGTGTACATGCTCTGTCAAATTTTCATTTCATGCCTCGCTGAACACAACAAAGGGAACAATATATGCTCCTTACCTCAATAAAGTAAGTGATGAGGAAATTGTAAAAGAATTAAGCAGCCAAGGCGTTACTTCAATACATAAATTCAACAAAGTAGTTGACGATAAGGCAACTCCCAGTGGGGTTGTTCTCCTGTCCTTCGACTCATACAAACTCCCCAGCAAAATAGACATTTCGTGGCACTCCGTAAAGGTAAGGTAAGGAATGTACTCCCTATTCCCAACCCTATGAGGTGCAGATCGTGCCAATTGCTAGGGCACACCGCAAACTGGTGCAAAACTAGTCCGACAAGTGTAACATGCTCCTTTCCTCCCCATCACCCAAACGACTGCACTCGAGTTATGTGTGCTAATTGTTCTGAGCCACATCCGTCATCCTCAAGTGAGTGTAAAAGGTTTAAGCAAGCTAAAGAAATTTTAACTATAAAAACCAGAAATAAATGCTCGATGAAGGAAGCCAAAAATATATATCTAAAGCAAGTCACATTACCCCCAGCTAACCCCATAATTTCCCACGCCACTGTGCTTTCGTCTCACGTGCACGCACGTGCTAATACTACTGCACCAAGTACCGGTTACTCACAAACGGTAATTAATGAGAACAAGGAGAATTCTAGCACCAATTCATCAACTATCATTCATAAATCACCTTCAAACCCAAAAGTCTCCAGCGACCAATCACAAATTTTCTCAAGCAAGGGCAGGCAATAACCCCTCACCATCTGCTAAGGAAGCTGCAAATTTGTTTGCTAAGGACTGGTCTGGTTATTCAAACGATACAAATTTTTCTCAAACTTTTGTAGCTGACAAAACTCGCCTGTTAAGCGAAATATATTTCCCCCTCCTAATCTCCTTCTATCTGCAAAAGAAATTGATAATCCAATCACGAAGGAGGAATTTAACAATTTCGTTAACAGGGTTAAGGGCTCCTCTCCAGGACACGACCGCATTACTTACGTAATGATCAAAAATCTCCCCGATTCATTTAAAATGAGGCTGATAAACCTATATAACAGCATTTTTTCATCTGGTATTTTTCCTCAAAGTTGGAAGTGCGCTTTTGTATCTCCCATCCACAAGCCAAACAAACCAGTGGATAATATATCAAGTTTTCCGCCCATATCCCTACTTGTATATAATAGTAAAGTTCTGGAGAAAATAATTGCCCACAGGTTGATGTGGTTTGCTTCTAGAAACAAATTGTTAAGCTCTACTCAAGTTGGGTTTAAAAGCGGTCATAGTACCATCGATTCCCTATTAACTTTCGATCATTTCTGTTCGAATGCTTTATCCAGTAAAAAACACATCACAGCTCCTTCCCTTGACTTCCAAAAGGCTTTTGACCGCATTGGAGCACACGTAGTTTTAAGGCAACTAAGAAAGTGGAAAGTGGGTGGCAGAATGTATAACTTTGTCAAAAACTTTCTAACGAATAGAAAATTTATAGTCAGAGTAAATGGCGTTTCATCCGAGATATATGATTTGCAAAATGGGATTCCTCAAGGTTCTCCTCTTTCGGTAGTGTTATTTATTATTGCATTTGACGAAATAAGTCAAATTATAGATAAGTACAAAGTAAGTTACGGGATTTATGCTGATGACGTTTTAATATATACTAAAGAGGACAGCCTTGAAACGGTTCAGGCGATTTTTTGTAAAGTCCTTAATGACATTACTGTCTGGTCGGCTCAGTCAGGAGCGATTATATCATATGAGAAGTGCAATACCTTGTATATCTGGCGGAAAAAATGCTGCCCAAATATAAAACTATGTCATAACAATGTGTATGTAAGCAATGTCAGCAGTTTGAAAATATTAGGCGTTTTATTTGATTGTAAATAAACTTTTAGGTTTCACTGTAATTATATTAGAAATAAACTTATCAAACGCCTCAATATTATGAAATATTTTTCGTCTAAAAAATCATTTGTTCATACTACTACACTTTGTAATATTGTTAAAGCATTATTTTAAACTGTAATTGACTACGCGCTGCCAATCTATGGAACCTGTGCTAAAAGCACTTTAAATCTTCTCTGTGCTCCATATTACGCAGCGGTGCGGAAAAGCTTACGGGCCTTCACCACCACCCCCGTCGACAATATGCTAACTGAATCTGGACTCCCTAGCATAAATGAGAGAATCGAATACATGACTGCAAGCCTTATATACAAAATTTTATGCTGCAATAACAGCCACATCTTTGACGAAATACTTAAAGCTTCCAATCGAAAGTATCTTCCAAAGCGGCTCTCAGCGATACACCGTGTACTGATCACTGCCAAGAAATTAAATGTATCAGTTAAACCAACTCGGAAAGTGTATCCAAACTACCCGCCTTGGCTGCTGTCAGACTTATCAATTGAAACCCGTTTACAAACATTTCAGAAGTAAAACACCTGTCCACAACTTTACGCGCAAAATTTTCTGGATTATAAAGCTGAGCTAAGTCAAAAAGCATTCAACTTTATTTTTACCGATGGTTCGAAAACCAAATTTTCAACCTCATTTGCAGTAGTCTCTGAAAACCTTGATGTTTTAAGAAAAGGTATCCTGCCTAATCATTGCTCCATCTACACCAGTGAAATCTTTGCTATCTATCAAGCCGCCTTAATTGCATCGAAAACCCAGGGCAATTTCTGCATTTGTACTGACAGTCGGTCTGCCATTGATGCCCTCTGGAAATTCAAAAAGGACAGCGTTCTAGTAACCCACACCAGGGATTTGCTAATTAAACACAAAAACGAAATTAAATTGATGTGGATTCCTGGCCATTGTGGCATCCAAGGCAATGAACTAGCTGACTCTGTTGCGAAGAGTCTTCATAATGACCCAGTTATCTGTTTTGACACTTTTGAAAAGGCCGATTTGTCGAGGCATGTACGGCAGTATATTAACAATAAATCCTTACTAAAGTGGAAAGAATATGTTCACCATTATGCAGATATTAATCCAACAAAAATTAGCCCTACTTTTCTTTCGGATGCTAAACAGTCAAACATTCTCGTTTTCACAAGACTTCGTTTGGGCCACACGCAGATCACTCACGGACATCTTCTTAGTCATGGAGTATCATTATGCAACGTGTGCGGGGCAATGAGCACATCTGTGAAGCATATCTTGGGCATCTGCCCTCGATTTTCTATTCAAAGGCAACGGATTTTTGGCTTGACTGTTCCATCACAACTTCTTTCCGACACTGCAGCACTTAACATAAGCAAGATATCTAGTTTTATAGCCTCATGCAACCTATCTCATTTAATTTAGTTAACCTTAACTGTATAATATTTGTAATCCATAAACGAAATGTAAATTAGTATTCTTTTGTAAAACCAGCTGATGGCCTCGAGCTAGTGCTGTTTTTTTTTTCTCTTGTTTTCTGCATATTTATTGTGCATGAAATAAATAAATATCTATCTATCTACATTTACTACCATCGAATATGTTCTATATAAAATTGAAAGCTGGGCCAGCTCTTAGACTGAGGGAACTCTTCCTTTTAGAAATAAGGTCCATTCTATGAAATTTAAAGAGTTCCCGTTTCTTCCCATTAAGACGGATTTTCTAAATCATACAGAGTTGAAACTAAATCCGATTTTCAATATTGCCAGCTTATCCAGAGAGGAGTATTAAAAGGGTGATTTAACAAGGGCGTGGGGTTATGCATCTGTATGGATGGATCAAAACTAGAAAACCGAGTGGGGAGTGGTGTCCTTTCTGCTAAACTAAATACCAAAATCACCTTCCATCTACCAGACCACTGTTGTTCATACATATATGAACTTGAAAGTTTTATAACATTAAGATTAAATTATATATAGAGAATTATATTTGTGACACAAATACATTAATTACACGCATAAACTATAAATTAAATAAAAAGTATATTCAGTAAACTTAATGTCAAGTACGATGGTAAGCTACAAAATTGTAATGTGCAGCTTGCTCATAAAAATGAAAAAATCATTGCCCATCGAAGAAAAACTCATAATTCAATGTTCACTCATTCTGACAATGTTCACCAAAAGGAATATATGTATCTATATGTACATATAGCCATGCAGCTTTAAGATCACTAAAGTTAAAACGGGCACCACCCTACAATAAGACTCTGGAAAAGACTCCGACTATTGTTGAATCTATGACGATGTAGAAGAAGAAGCGATTTTAAAGTTCTATATAAAAAAGCTGAAATTCTTGGTATAAAATATTGTTTTCAGTAAGCTAAATTGCAAAGATAGAAGATTAGAAAAGATGTTGAGGATCATCAACGAACTAATAACATAGTAGAGATGGATTATTTAAGTACTACAGCACCATAATTTAATATGAATAAAAATAGTTTATGGAGCTCATACAAAGAAAAAATAATTTTAATAATTTTGTATAAAACTGAAGGAATTCTGTAGGTATTTTTCAATAGCCTTTTTTTGACAGATGACGCGTGAGCTGTGTCACGCGGTCATGTTATTTTTGTATTGTTTAGCATTTCATCATGGAAAGACTAACGCCTGAACAGCGTATCTTCTTCTTCTTTACTGGCGTATTCGCCGCTTAGGCGGTTAAAGTCGAGTTAACAAAAGCGTTAGTCATTTCTTCTTTTCGTTACGTGGCACCAATTGGAGATTCCAAGCGAAGCCAGGTCCTTCTTCATCTGGTCCTTCGAGCGGAGTGCAGGTCTTCCTCTTCCTCTGCCTCTGCTTCCACCGGCGGGTACTGCGTCGAATACTTTGAGAGCTGGTGTGTTTTCGTCCCTTCGGACAACATAACCTAGCCAGCGTAGCCACTGTCTTTTGGCTTGGAATCTCCAATTGGCGCCACGTAGCGAAAAGAAGAAAATACTAAGGCTGTTGTTAACTTGCCTATAATCGCATAAGCGGCGTCTACGCCAGTAGAGAAGAATGCGTTTCGCTTCCCTCTTCAACTTTTGGTATCTTGTTGCGATGTAGACAGTCTGTTTCTCTGCACTGCGACACGACATTCCTCATCGTACAAGCAGTTTCTTTGGTTTTTCGAAAACCAATGATTTCGCTTGCATCTGTACTTAAGGAGTTTGAAATGCCGTCCCACAGTTCTCTTACACCGAGTTGCTGACGAGTGCTCTCAGAGAGCAGGAGTACAAGTCGAGTAGAAAATCGTTCGGCTGTCTTTTGTGATTACAGCTTTTCGACGACGAACGTTCCTTGTGCATGTAGATGTTCGGTTTTTGATGCACAGAGGCGGGTGCATATCTTGGCTGCAACAAGTCTGAGTGTATGTTAGGACATCGGAGCGTACGCACGTCTAAAACGCTGGAGACGTGTATTCCGTCTATCGCAACATAATCGATCGGGTTGGTGACGTTTCGATCCGGAGACACCTGGCTTGGTGAATTTTCCTGTGCCGGAATCGATTACTACAGATAACCATATTTGGGGCCCCGGCGAAGTGGATCAGCCTCAACCCATTTGGGGATATTTCATCATGGAGGCTGAATTCATCAACCGTTGTACCAAAGATACCTTTGAAGAACGTTTTCGATTTCAATATTTGCCAATTTCATTGTTTTTTGTATTCGTCGGATGAACGTTCTGTTCAATTCGGTAATACGGTTGATCTTAATGCCAAACTCTTTTGTAATTATTTTTTGAACCTTCTTCTTTTGTTTCTACATAGCATTCCCTCTCTTTGCTCCTTTTGTTTATAATGTTTCTTTTGAACGTTTACATTTGCATCTTCAAAACGTTGGAAGACCTCTTGCCATTCGGGATGTGCATTTAATGGTAGAATGGTACCGATCGTTATAATTTCCTACAACGACCTGCATTCTCATCTCTTTTGTAAGATCAGAGTCCTAATTTCCTGTTAGTTTTTCCAACAAGGTTGAGTGCAATCTCTTATCGCCGCATTTCCGTATAACTATTTGGTTTTATGAGATGAACCTGTAATCCTTCATCCCGAAGGTATGCCAATAATCGTTCTGCCTTAAATTCGTTACCCATAACGACTTTTTTGGTTTACCGAATTTCGAAAAATGGTCAAACATTATCGCTTTCTTTGCGGGCCAGTTTCTATTTGTTGTTTTATAGGCTATCGCTAATTTTGTGAGCCTATCTAATGCTGTTACAAAGGATTGATTTGAAATGAAAAATATCTATGTGAACTATTTCATTTTTATTTTCATGGATTTCTAATAATTGAAATTTTTTGTTTTATTGGATGCCTATCATATTTGATTTGTTGGCATTTTTGGTAGTTGTTTATTAGTAATTGAATATGTTCCTTAAATTAAGGGAAAATTTTATCTTTTAGTGAATTATACGTTTACCACTATGCATAAATTCTTTTGTATGGTAAAGTGATATTTGCTTACGTAATTCCTCTTCTTCTTCTATTTCCGAGCCTGTTTTTATGCATTTTACAATTTTTAAATTCCTATCTTGATCAAAAATTTTAATGAGTAATTTCTGCATATTATGGTAATCCGCTTCAAATACTTCGGAAAATAGTCCCACTATTCCGTTTCCTATTTTTTATCTTTTTAATGTTTCCTTGTTCTCTTGTTCTGTATTTATTGGGTTTATTTCCATTATTTTTCTTCCATGGAATCTTTTCATTTGTACTTTATTTACACTTCTTCTTTGATTGGGAAGTGCGCATGCATTTCTTAATCTGATGAATTAATTATTTGTGACAACTCCAATTTTGATTCATTGTCGTCCTTCTTTTATTTTTGGTTGAGTATTTTTGCTCGTGATTATTTAGTGTTCTTGAAATGTAACACACTGGTTGGCCTTGCTGTGAAAGTACTGCTCCAATGGCATAGTCACTAGTATCAGAACATTTTAAAATTGGGTGAGACGAACTTAGTGCTTTTAATTTCTCAAAGCTTTCAATATATTGTGGGTTTTTGGTATTTATTTTATTGCATTTTTTCAATTATTTTATAATGGGATAAGCTATTTGTGAATAATCTTTCATGAATTTCTATAGTAACCTGTTGCTCTAAAAATCCTTCTAATTGTTTCACTCATTGGTTTAGGTTCCTTTTAAGTATTAATTTTGTTTTAATTAAGTATATTCGTTTTATACGACCGAAAACCGGTAAAAGGTTTCTTTTCCGAAAGCCGACTGCGCCATGTTACGATTTCAGTTAATTTACAGAAATATGTATGTATTCCTTTGAATAAAAATGCCACGATTTGCCGTACCGAGCAGTTTGTCATCTGCTCTTACAGCCCTATTCTACCGCCCTCACAAAAATCACCACCCTTGTGAGATTTTTGTTATTTATGAGTATGCTGAGGTTATTTCAAGAGCAAAAAATGCTCACAATTACCTCACGAATTTGTGATGTCTGAAAGCAAACTTTACAATGCAAAATCGGTTGTGTTTGTTAAGTAAATTTCAATATTTTTAAAGAAGCTTGCAATTATTTTATTGAATTATAATGAAGAAACTGGTTATCTACTATAAATATAAGGATTTATCTATTATAATAAAAAATTTGTGGTCTTTGAACATTTTACTTCCTTCTGAGTATGAAGAAAAAAACATTTACATATTTATGTTTAAATATTTCGGCCAAGATTTTATTTTTAAATGTGTACATAAGTATGTATTTAATACATGTGCGAATAAAAAGACATTTCTTCTTCTTAATTGTCGTAGACACCGCTTACGCGATTATAGCCGAGTTAACAACAGCGCGACAGTCGTTTCTTCTTTTCGCTACGTGGCGCCAATTGTATATTCCAAGCGAAGTCAGGTCCTTCTCCACTTGGTCCTTCCAACGGAGTGGAGGTCTTCCTCTTCCTCTGCTTCCCCCGGCGGGTACTGCGTCGAATACTTTCAGAGTTGGAGTGTTTTCATCCATCCGGACAACATGATCTAGCCAGCGTAGCCGCTGTCTTTTAATTCGCTGAACTATGTCAATGTCGTCGTATATCTCGTACAGCTCATCGTTCCTTCGAAAATCTAAACTTTCGCAGAATTTTTCTCTCGAAAACTCGTAACGTCGACTCATCGGTTGTTGTCATCGCCTAAGCCTCTGCACCATACAGCAGGAATTATGAGCGACTTATAGAGTTTAGCTTTTGTTCGTCGAGAGAGGACTTTACTTTTCAATTGCCTACTCAGTCCGAAGTAGCACCTGAGCAAAGACATTTATGTTTAAATAATATACTGTATCGCTGCAGCTGCTCCTGAGTTGTTCTCTCATATATTGACATTCTAAAAAATAAATGAAATTATTATATATGAACCAAAATTAACAGATTTGCAAAATTACCCACTTTTTTGGTTGACCATTTTTTTATTTTGTCTTGTTTGTTTAGGTATTGGACGAAGGAGAAGCCAAAAAAAGAAAATAGTATTTTGGCAGACGTTTTCACAACAAAACGAGTTTTGGTAAACATTTCTGAATATTGATTTGTTTTTAATTGTAATTAAACAAAAAATTCTACATTCAAGGCCCTGTTGAGTAGTTCGTGAAAGTCGGCGTTAAAAGTGACTATAAAGCTGATTTCGTGCGCTACTTTTCACTATTCGGATCAACTTGGGATTTTAGGACTAGGGATGTTATAGAATTAAATAAGACAACAATATTTTTTGAAGCCGTGAAACTCATGTAACGACTTAATTAAAGGCTGGATACCGGAAAAAAACTGAATAGGCTGTTGTATGGGAGATATATGTTATAGTCGTCCGACGTGATGATTCCAACTAATGATCATGCAAACATCAAAGAACATTTTATAATAACTTAAAAAACGTTTCCTTGAAAGCGAAGATAAACCAATTGCCTCGTAAGCAGAATAGTTCAGTATGATTCGTAGTACTTTTTCAGCATATGCAATTTTACGCAAAACAAGAAAAAACGTTAACTTCGGCTGCACCGAAGCTAATATACCCTTCACAGGTGCATTTCTTTTAGTAACTATGTGTCTAGTTTGTATGGAAGCTACATGCTATAGTAATCCGATCTGAACAAATTTTTCGGAGATTATATTATTACCTTAAGCAGTAATCCATATCAAATTTCGTCAAGATACCACGTCAAATGCGTAAGTTTTCCATGCAAGAACCTTTTTCCGATCGTTCAGTTTGTATGGCAGCTATATGATCTTAGAAAATAACTTGTGCCATTTTTTGTGAAGATACATTGTCAAATGTGAAAGTTTTCCATACAAGAACTTGATTCCGATCGTTCAGTTTGCATGACAGCTATATGTTATAGTGATCCGATATCGGCAGTTCCGACAAATGAGCAGCTTCTTGAAGAGAAAACAACGTTTGCGAAATTTCAAAACGATATCTTAAAAACTGAGGGACTAGTTCTTATGTGTACAGACGGAGAGACGGACAGACAGGCAGACAGACGGACATGGCTAAATCAACTCAGCTCAACATACTGATCATTTATATATATGCTTTATAGGGTCTCCGACGCTTCCTTCTGGGTGTTACAAAATTCGTGATAAACTTAATATACCCTGTTCGGGGTATAAATATCTACTCAGATATGTATATCGATCAGTAAGTTAGTTGCGGATTTTTTTGTTTTTGTAAAACGGGAAAGAATTAAAAGTGTTTTTTTTTTCAAGTAAAATTATTCTTCTTCCGTTTAACCTCATAGTATCATTGAAGAACGCTCCTGGTTTTTGAAATGATTATTTGCGTATCTTAAAATTATAGAATGATTATTTATGAAATTTTGGCTCCTCATATGGCCAACTATTGTAACATGTTAGGTATAAAAAACTTAATTAAATTATTAACGGAAAGAATAATATTTAGAGATGTATAATAAATTAAATTCAGTCGCCTTAATCTAATCTACCCTTCTTCTTCTTTACTGGCGTACACACCGCTTACGCGATTATAGCCGAGTTAACAACAGCGCGCCAGTCGTTTCTTCTTTTCGCTACGTGGCGCCAATTGAAGATTCCACCTGGTCTTTCCAACGGAGTGGAGGTCATCCTCTTCCCCCGGAGGGTACTGCATCGAATACTATCAGAGCTGGAGTGTTTTCGTCCAATCGAGCAACATGACCTAGCCAGCGTGGCCGCTGTCTCTTAATTCGCTGAACTTTGTCATTGTCGAATAATAAAAGGAGTGATTGGTGCTATTCACTGCACCCATGTTGCAATAATTGGACCGTCTTCGTCGTCTAACGTTATTCCACATGAATACATGAACCGAAGGGGTTACTACAGTATTAACGTAGAAGCGGTAGGTTAAAATATTAATTTAATATAATTAATATACGTATATATGAATTTTAGATTTGTGACGACAAACTTATTTTTATACAAACAAACTTATTTAAATGCTCGTTTTCCTGGCTCATGCCATGACTCTGGAATTTGGAGAACATTGCCGGCTAGAATAAAATTATTAAGGAAACATGTTTCTGGTTCATTTAAATGGCTTCTAGGTGGCTTAGAATATGAAGTTTTTTATAACAGAATCCATATAAAGACCAGGAACATAATTGAATGAGCCTTTGGTGTTTTAAAGTGTCGTTTCCGGTGCTTATCTAAAGAGCGAGTACTGAGGTATACACCCTCAAACGCCGCGTTCTTAGTTTATACTTGCTCAATTTTCGACAACATTTTGCAAAAACATGGTATTTGTGACTTCGATTAAATCGACATTGAAAACTTTTAGGACTCTTCTTCCCATGATAACTCTCCAGCTCAAACAAATCAGTATTACACTGCAGGAATAAATGCACGACGTAACTGCTAAAATTCTCTCACACAATCTTTGTAAATAATTATCTTTACAAATAAATTTTCCACTTATATTTTGTATGTACATATTATGTTATGTACATAATAAACATAAATAGGAACAACTTAAAAATATCTTCTTAACTTAAACATATGTTTAATTTTTTTTAACAGCTTCCGACAGCTTTAAAATAGCACTTGCCATATTGTTTAAAGACTCCGCAACATTTTGGAAGCATTGCTGCGATGTCTCCCTAAATTTTTCCTCTTCTTCGCTCCTCCTCTTCATCGTAGCCATCATGTCAGCAAACATTTCCTGTGAAGTCTGCCTTCGGGAACGTGAAGTTAATGGAATCTCGCTTAAAGGGGCCATACACGACACACATATGCGTTCGATCTGTATGAAATCGTTTCGCTATACACGACATACAAATCCATTTTGCGTTCGTTCTTCACACAGTGAACATGTGCGACAGGCAAGCGGAACATTTCTTGGAATTTATTTCTAATGTGTGTGTAAAGTGCTATCTATTTCTTTGTATTTCGTTAATAAGTTATTCGAACCTTTATTTTTCTCAATTTTATTTTTATATTTATCACTTTTCGTTAGCCAAATTGCCAATTCATTTTTTATAAGATCAATATATTCTGATACGAAACCATTATTAGGGGGGAGCCTGCTTTAGAAGCTTCAAACAATCGATTTTTTTTGTTTAAAACTCTTTAAAATAAAAATTATATAAGAATATGTCCCCAAAGTTATATCGGGTGATTTTTTAAGAGCTTGATAACTTTTTTTAAAAAAAAAAAACGCATAAAATTTGCAAAATCTCATCGGTTCTTTATTTGAAACGTTAGATTGGTTCATGACATTTACTTTTTGAAGATAATTTCATTTAAATGTTGACCGCGGCTGCGTCTTAGGTGGTCCATTCGGAAAGTCCAATTTTGGGCAACTTTTTCGAGCATTTCGGCCGGAATAGCCTGAATTTCTTCGGAAATGTTGTCTTCCAAAGCTGGAATAGTTGCTGGCTTATTTCTGTAGACTTTAGACTTGACGTAGCCCCACAAAAAATAGTCTAAAGGTGTTAAATCGCATGATCTTGGTGGCCAACTTACGGGTCCATTTCTTGAGATGAATTGTTCTCCGAAGTTTTCCCTCAAAATGGCCATAGAATCGCGAGCTGTGTGGCATGTAGCGCCATCTTGTTGAAACCACATGTCAACCAAGTTCAGTTCTTCCATTTTTGGCAACAAAAAGTTTGTTAGCATCGAACGATAGCGATCGCCATTCACCGTCTCCGTTCATCTTTGAAAAAATACGGTCCAATGATTCCACCAGCGTACAAACCACACCAAACAGTGCATTTTTCGGGATGCATGGGCAGTTGGCCACCAACATCATGCGATTTAACGCCTTTAGACTATTTTTTGTGGGGCTACGTCAAGTCTAAAGTCTACAGAAATAAGCCAGCAACTCTTCCAGCTTTGGAAGACAACATTTCCGAAGAAATTCGGGCTATTCCGGCCGAAATGCTCGAAAAAGTTGCCCAAAATTGGACTTTCCGAATGGACCACCTAAGACGCAGCCGCGGTCAACATTTAAATGAAATTATCTTCAAAAAGTAAATGTCATGAACCAATCTAACGTTTCAAATAAAGAACCGATGAGATTTTGCAAATTTTATGCGTTTTTTTAAAAAAAAGTTATCAAGCTCTTAAAAAATCACCCGATAGATGGAAATTCGAAATATCATCGAAGCTAGAATGGAAATAGTGACCGAGCGTCTAGCAGATATATGAGCGCTTCGGCAAAAAGCGAAAACTTTGAAGCACGATTTCTCGGTTTTTCACTTTTACTATTTTTCTTAATTGGCGGGGAGGGTAGAAAAAAAAACTAAACGTCGTATGGAATTGGGGCAAAGTTTATTATCTTTGGCATAAAATTATCTTCCATTTAAACTAAAAAAAACTTAGAAAAGTCAAGTTTGAACATATTTCTAAACAACATAAAGTAAAATTTGTTTTGTCAAAAGCCACTTTTTTCAATTTTTAAAAAAATTTTAAAATTTTAAATTTTTTTTGGAATTTTCTTAGTTTAACTGGAAGATAAATTATTAAAAAATATGAATCTTTTTTAATTTTTTGTTTCCGATAGAAATTGCGACCTGGATCCTGCCCGCCGTCCGAAAAATACACATGCTAGATGCATCGTGCAATTGCCTCCCAAAGGCAGAATATCAAAGATTTCGTATTCAAAAAATTTGTGAAAGATGTTCAAATATATAACTACAAAGCCTAGAAATTTCGCTTGAATTAATTATTTCTTTCCCTCCCAAAGAAATCATCAAAAAAATCGATTTTTGAAGCCTCTAAAGCAGGCTCCCCCCTTAACACTTGCCATTGTTCGTCCGCGATCTTCAATGTTCGGCGACACGAGAGAAATGAGATTTTGTGTGCACACAGCGCCATGCACGACACACATGTGTGCACACCGTTCGTAAAAAATTAAACATTTTCGCGAACATGGATCGATATGCGCACAAGCCCATACACGAGTAAACCGCAATCGCACACATACCAATCGAACGCACATGTGTGTCGTGTATGGTCATTTTTACTGATGGACTCTGCGGATCTATATTGATTATAATGTCGTTCTAAACGTAAAATGAAAATATCATTCCATTTTATTTACTAATAAAACAAGAAAAAACGTTAATTTCGGTTGCACCGAAGCTAAATACCCTTCACAGGTGCATTTATGTTAGTAACTATGTGTTCAGTTTGTATGGAAGCTATATGCTATAGTAATCCGATCTGAACAATTTTTTCGGATATTATATTGTTACCTTAAGCAGTAAGTCATGCCAAATTTCGTGAAGACACCACGTCAAATGCGAAAGTTTTCCATACAAGAACTTTTTCCCGATCGTTCAGTTTGTATGACAGCTATATGCTATAGTGAGCCGATCTGAACAATTTCTTCTGCTATTACATTATTTCTATAAACCATAACTCATACCAAATTTCGTGAAGATATATCCCTACAAGGGTTGTGCGCTGGGTTTGGGACCCGCCACGTAAAAAAACAATACCAATGAAAACGTTAAAACAGCCTCGGATGAGAGACCCCCCTTTTGATGACGACCATGGCAAACGGAATAAGGACTACGATTTAAGGGCATGCACCTGGAATGTCCGGACCCTTAATTGGGAAGGTGCCGCTGCCCAGCTGGTTGATGTCCTCGCAAAAATAAAGGCTGACATCACCGCCGTCCAAGAAATGCGATGGACGGGACAAGGACAGAGAAGAGTAGGTCCTTGTGACATTTACTACAGTGGCCATATAAAGGAGCGCAAGTTTGGTGTTGGATTCGTGGTGGAGAGAGACTCCGTCGCCGAGTACTATCATTCACTCCGGTGAATGAACGTCTAGCCACAATCCGCATCAAAGCGAGGTTCTTCAACATATCGCTGATTTGCGCCCACGCCCCGACGGAAGAGAAGGACGATGTGACCAAAGATGCCTTCTATGAGCGCTTGGAGCGCGCTTATGAGAACTGGCCCCGCCACGATGTCAAAATCGTGCTTGGCGACTTTAAAGCCAGGGTGGGCAAAGAAGGTATATTTGGCACTACGGTCGGTAAATTCAGCCTCCACGACGAAACATCCCCAAATGGGCTGAGGCTGATCGACTTCGCCGGGGCCCGAAATATGGTTATCTGTGGTACTAGATTCCAGCACAAGAAGATACATCAAGCTACCTGGCAGTCTCCGGATCGAAAAACTACCAACCAGATCGATCATGTTGTGATAGATGGAAGACACGTCTCCAGTGTTTTAGATGTGCGTGCGCTCCGAGGTCCTAACATCGACTCGGACCACTATCTTGTTGCAGCTAAGATTCGCACTCGCCTCTGTGCAGCAAAAAACGCACGCCAACAAACACAAGGAGGGTTCGACGTCGAGAAGCTGCAATCACAACAGACAGCCGAACGATTCTCTACTCGGCTTGCACTCCTGCTCTCTGAGAGCACTCGTCAACAACTCGGTATAAGGGAACTGTGGGACGGCATTTCAAACTCCTTACGTACAGCTGCAACCGAAACGATTGGTTTTCGGAAAGTGCAAAAGAACAGCTGGTACGACGAAGAGTGCCGTGTCGCAGCGGAGAGAAAACAGGCTGCCTACCTCGCAACGTTACGATCGACCACTACACGTGCGGGATGGGATAGATACCGAGAGTTGAAGAGGGAAGCGAGACGCATTTGCAGACAGAAGAAGAAAGAGGCCGAAATGCGTGAGTACGAAGAGCTTGATAAGCTGGCCGACAGGGGTAATGCTCGAAAATTCTACGAAAAAATGCAGCGGCTTACAGAAGGTTTCAAGACCGGAGCATACTCTTGTAGGACCCCCAAAGGTGATCTAGTCACTGATGCCCAGAGCATAGTTAAATTATGGAGGAACACTTCTCCAGCCTGCTGAATGGCAGTGAACGCACAACACCAGGAGAAGGAGAACCCGATTCCCCAATCGATGACGATGGAGCAGACGTTCCATTACCCGACCATGAAGAAGTTCGAATAGCGATTGCCCGCCTCAAGAACAACAAAGCGGCAGGGGCCGACGGACTAGCGGCCGAGCTATTCAAACACGGCGGCGAAGAACTAATAGGGAGCATGCATCAGCTTCTTTGTAAAATATGGTCGGACGAGAGCATGCCCAACGATTGGAATTTAAGTGTGCTATGCCCAATCCATAAAAAAGGAGACCCCACAATCTGCGCCAACTACCGTGGGATTAGCCTCCTCAACATCGCATATAAGGTTCTATCGAGCGTATTGTGTGAAAGATTAAAGCCCACCGTCAACAAACTGATTGGACCTTATCAGTGTGGCTTCAGACCTGGAAAATCAACAACCGACCAGATATTCACCATGCGCCAAATCTTGGAAAAGACCCGTGAAAGGAGAATCGAGCATATAGCTTCCATACAAACTGAATGATCTGAATCAAATGCTTGCATGGGAAATTTCTTCATTTGACGATATCTTCTTCTTAATTGGCGTAGACACCGCTTACGCGATTATAGCCGAGTTAACAACAGCGCGACAGTCGTTTCTTCTTTTCGCTGCGTGGCGCCAATTGGATATTCCAAGCGAAGCCAGGTCCTTCTCCACTTGGTCCTTCCAACGGAGTGGAGGTCTTCCTCTTCCTCTGCTTCCCCCGGCGGGTACTGCGTCGAATACTTTCAGAGCTGGAGTGTTTTCATCCATCCGGACAACATGACCTAGCCAGCGTAGCCGCTGTCTTTTAATTCGCTGAACTATGTCAATGTCGTCATATATCTCGTACAGCTCATCGTTCCATCGGATGCGATATTCGCCGTGGCCAATGCGCAAAGCACCATAAATCTTTCGCAGAATTTTTCTCTCGAAAACTCGTAACGTCGACTCATCGGTTGCTGTCATCGCCCAAGCCTCTGCACCATATAGCAGGACGGGAATTATGAGCGACTTATAGAGTTTTGCTTTTGTTCGTCGAGAGAGGACTTTACTTTTCAATTGCCTACTCAGTCCGAAGTAGCACCTGTTGGCAAGAGCAATCCTGCGTTGGATTTCCAGGCTGACATTATTAGTGGTGTTAATGCTGGTTCCTAAATAGACGAAATTACCTACAACTTCAAAGTTATGACTGTCAACAGTGACGTGAGAGCCAAGTCGCGAGTGCGACGACTGTTTGTTTGATGACAGGAGATATTTCGTTTTGCCCTCGTTCACTACCAGACCCATTTTCTGTGCTTCCTTGTCCAGCCTAGAGAAAGCAGAACTAACGGCGCGGGTGTTGAGGCCGATGATATCAATATCATCGGCATACGCCAGCAGCTGTACACTCTTATAGAAGATAGTATCTTCTCTGTTTAGTTCTGCAGCTCGAACTATTTTCTCCAGGAGAAGGTTGAAGAAGTCGCACGATAGGGAGTCGCCTTGTCTGAATCCTCATTTGGAATCGAACGGCTCGGAGAGGTCCTTCCCGTCCTGACGGAGCTTTTGGTATTGCTCAACTTCAGTTTACACAGCCCTATTAGGGGATACCAAATTCAGACATCGCGGCATAAAAGCAGCTTGTCAAAAGCAGTTTTGAAATTAACGAAGAGGTGGGGCGCGTCGATTCTCATTTCACGGGTATTTTCCAAGATATGTCGCATGGTGAATATCTGGTCAGTTGTTGATTTCGCAGTCTGTTTCTCTCCACTGCGACACAGCATTACTCGTCGTATCAGCTGTTCTTTTGCTTTTTCGAAAACCAATGGTTTCCTTTTTAACTGTTCTTACGGAGCTTGAAATGCCATCCTACAGTTCTCTTATACCGAGTTGCTGACGAGTGCTCTCAGAGAGCAGGAATACAAGTCGAGTAGGAAATCGTTCGGCTGTATTTTGTGAGACGACGAATGTTCCTTGTGCTTGTTGACGTTCAGTTGGTGATGCACAGGGGCGGGTGCGTATCTTGGCTGTAACAAGATAGTGGTTCAAGTCGATATTAGGACATCGGAGGGTACGCACGCCTAAAACACTGGAGGCGTGTCTTCCGATTATCACAACATGATCTCTTTGGTTTCTTTTCGATCCAGAGACAGCCAGGTACATGCTATTAAATCAAAGGCTTTATTACGTTTGGTGTAGTCGTTATCAAAAAGGGGGTTTCTCTTCGAAGGCTGTTGTATTGTTTTCATTAGAGGCGTTTTTTACATGGCGGGTCCCAAACCCATCGCACAACTCTGGAGAGGAATGGGTCGCTTTCTCACTTTAGCTCGCCTTTAAACGATTGTTAATTGGTTACCCAGAGGATACTTGCTCTAAAAAATCGGAAGTCGTGAGCTGCTTAGGCCATTTGTAAAAAAAATCGTTTTTGACCACTCCCAAGTGAATGGCAATCAGATAACTTTCCTCACTTAAGAGAACTAATATAGATAACTCAACCAAATTTGCAACATAAACTTAAAGTCCCCATTTCAGTTAAATATAGGTATACGTATTTCAATGATTTATGGCTGAGACATGTGGCAACATTTTTCCAAAGTCCATCGGTATTCCTAAATATTTAATCACATTTAAATACTAGCTTATTTGTCAGGTATATAAATTTGACTTTCATAAATGTTTGCAGTCATTTCGAAATATTTCGTTCTTCTTTCACCGAGGTTCATTGTTTTAAATGGAAATTTCGTAGGCTTAAATGAAACAAAATCCAAATATTTTTTTGCTATTGATAGCATTTTCTAATACAGCTAGTTTATGTTTGTATACGCCTCTGAAAGCCAACTAACATTTAAATCTGTGGTTAAATACCTAAAAGTTTTACGAGAGAGTTCTTAAGGCCGATTTGACAACTCAAACCGAAACTCTTCTGTATGTGCGATCGTTCATCCCTTTTTTACGGAAAGGCCTTATGCACGGTTGCACGGTGTGTTTGTATTAGTTTCCTCGCTATTTTTTTAATGTATTGTATGTTTCGTTTGTCGTTTGATACTGAGTCAAAATTTCTCAAGTGTACCAACATTTTTTTGACAGTCGAGCTTTTAACGTTGAATAAACGTTTTTCAGTTCACAACAATAACCAAAATTTCAATTATTTTTCAAGTTATTGTTATAAACTTTTTTTTGCATGAGCTTACAATTTATTTATTTTCTCAGGATGGATAGCATCGATCTTGCTCATTTTTAAAACAGCTATCGTTAATGACTTTCTCTTCCTATTTCAATTTTTTATTGACAGGAAAAACGTTATTTAAAAAAGTTATAAACAATTGTTATAAACAAATTGAAATAATTTAAACTTCTCAATTGATTTACAATATCGCTTCAATTTAATATTGTTGTACATTTTATAACACGTTATTGACAAAGAGAAAAACATGAAAACTTGCAACGCAACCGAAGTTATATTGTTTTTGCTCCTGATGTGTAATGCGTGAAGCGCGTGTCACGAGCTTTGTAAGCGCAATGTTACGCTGAAAAATAATCTTTGGAAACGAGTTATAAGTCGGACACATGTTCTTGTTTATTGCTTATATTGAAATATACATAAAGTGTATATGATTATTTCAATAATATAATCCACATTATTTTTATTAAGCCTTTTTTTGAAAACACTTGCAGTTACAAATTTTTCTGAAGCAGAATATATTTTGCATGCAAGTTCGGCATTAAGTGGATAGAAACAATGATAAGATCTAGTGTCTTTTGCAGTTTTTGCCATTTGATATCTTGCTTCCAAAATCTTGTTATGCGTCGTGTGCTCTTCTATTGTGGAATAACTGAACTCGATTTTCTTGAAAAACTTTTTTTGGCCATTGATATAAGAGTTTTTGGGGAAGTGATGTCCTCATCTTGCAAACTGGACCTGTAGGCATGCCTTTTTACGGTACCACCAATGCCGTCGCATGCGCTTTTACCATGGGAAGTGGCGAAAAAATGCCATTCAGCTTTGACACCAAAGTCTTCTTCGTGCTTTATCAAATTGATCAAATTAAATTTGTTCTTATACTGCGAAGCAGCGCCGTCCGAAATACGAAATTTTTTTTATTTTGTCAGAACCAAATTCATTTTTTAAATGAGCTATCAGTTTCGAAATAAAAATGCACTGCATTTGCATTGTGAAGTAAATGTTCTGAAATGATGACGTAATTCACATTTTTCAAAACGGAATTTTCCCTGTAGTAAATAACGAAAGGGTGCAACGTCGTTTGAACATTAGCCCAATGTTGAGATTGAATGGCATTTTGTACTTGGCATGTATAATTTTCAGCAAAATCCAAAGTTATTATGAACTCTCCTTCGTTTGCTGTATTTTTTATCTGATCAAAATAAGCACTTTGGGCCTTTGCTAAGAAATCATGTTTCACAACTGCGGGCAAGTCATCTCAAAGAAGTTCAGAAACTGTTCAGTTGGTAGAGTCTGCAGTATCAATTCGCACCAAAAAAAATTTTAATTTTCAATATTTGCCTCCATTTAAGAGGCACTGTAGTCAGAAGTGCAATTTTTTCATTTCGAGAATTTTGATTGGCAAGAGCTCTTTTTAGATTATTAATCCAGGGCTGGAGTGTTTTCATCCATCCGGACAACATGACCTAGCCAGCGTAGCCGCTGTCTCTTAATTCGCTGAACTATGTCAATGTCGTCATATATCTCGTACAGCTCATCGTTCCATCGGATGCGATATTCGCCGTGGCCAATGCGCAAAGCACCATAAATCTTTCGCAGAATTTTTCTCTCGAAAACTCGTAACGTCGACTCATCGGTTGCTGTCATCGCCCAAGCCTCTGCACCATATAGCAGGACGGGAATTATGAGCGACTTATAGAGTTTTGCTTTTGTTCGTCGAGAGAGGACTTTACTTTTCAATTGCTTACTCAGTCCGAAGTAGCACCTGTTGGCAAGAGCAATCCTGCGTTGGATTTCCAGGCTGACATTATTAGTGGTGTTAATGCTGGTTCCTAAATAGACGAAATTACCTACAACTTCAAAGTTATGACTGTCAACAGTGACGTGAGAGCCAAGTCGCGAGTGCGACGACTGTTTGTTTGATGACAGGAGATATTTCGTTTTGCCCTCGTTCACTACCAGACCCATTTTCTGTGCTTCCTTGTCCAGCCTAGAGAAAGCAGAACTAACGGCGCGGGTGTTGAGGCCGATGATATCAATATCGTCGGCATACGCCAACAGCAGCTGTACACTCTTATAGAAGATGGTATCTTCTCTGTTTAGCTCTGCAGCTCGAACTATTTTCTCCAGGAGAAGGTTGAAGAAGTCGCACGATAGGGAGTCGCCTTGTCTGAATCCTCATTTGGAATCGAACGGTTCGAAGAGGTCCTTCCCGTCCTGACGGAGCTTTTGGTATTGCTCAACTTCAGTTTACACAGCCCTATTAGGGGATACCAAATTCAGACATCGCGGCATAAAAGCAGCTTGTCAAAAGCAGTTTTGAAATTAACGAAGAGGTGGGGCGCGTCGATTCTCATTTCACGGGTATTTTCCAAGATATGTCGCATGGTGAATATCTGGTCAGTTGTTGATTTCGCAGTCTGTTTCTCTCCACTGCGACACAGCATTACTCGTCGTATCAGCTGTTCTTTTGCTTTTTCGAAAACCAATGGTTTCCTTTTTAACTGTTCTTACGGAGCTTGAAATGCCATCCTACAGTTCTCTTATACCGAGTTGCTGACGAGTGCTCTCAGAGAGCAGGAATACAAGTCGAGTAGGAAATCGTTCGGCTGTATTTTGTGAGACGACGAATGTTCCTTGTGCTTGTTGACGTTCAGTTGGTGATGCACAGGGGCGGGTGCGTATCTTGGCTGTAACAAGATAGTGGTTCAAGTCGATATTAGGACATCGGAGGGTACGCACGCCTAAAACACTGGAGGCGTGTCTTCCGATTATCACAACATGATCTCTTTGGTTTCTTTTCGATCCAGAGACAGCCAGGTACATGCTATTAAATCAAAGGCTTTATTACGTTTGGTGTAGTCGTTATCAAAAAGGGGGTTTCTCTTCGAAGGCTGTTGTATTGTTTTCATTAGAGGCGTTTTTTACATGGCGGGTCCCAAACCCATCGCACAACTCTGGAGAGGAATGGGTCGCTTTCTCACTTTAGCTCGCCTTTAAACGATTGTTAATTGGTTACCCAGAGGATACTTGCTCTAAAATCGGAAGTCGTGAGCTGCTTAGGCCATTTGTAAAAAAAATCGTTTTTGACCACTCCCAAGTGAATGGCAATCAGATAACTTTCCTCACTTAAGAGAACTAATATAGATAACTCAACCAAATTTGCAACATAAACTTAAAGTCCCCATTTCAGTTAAATATAGGTATACGTATTTCAATGATTTATGGCTGAGACATGTGGCAACATTTTTCCAAAGTCCATCGGTATTCCTAAATATTTAATCACATTTAAATACTAGCTTATTTGTCAGGTATATAAATTTGACTTTCATAAATGTTTGCAGTCATTTCGAAATATTTCGTTCTTCTTTCACCGAGGTTCATTGTTTTAAATGGAAATTTCGTAGGCTTAAATGAAACAAAATCCAAATATTTTTTTGCTATTGATAGCATTTTCTAATACAGCTAGTTTATGTTTGTATACGCCTCTGAAAGCCAACTAACATTTAAATCTGTGGTTAAATACCTAAAAATTTTACGAGAGAGTTCTTAAGGCCGATTTGACAACTCAAACCGAAACTCTTCTGTATGTGCGATCGTTCATCCCTTTTTTACGGAAAGGCCTTATGCACGGTTGCACGGTGTGTTTGTATTAGTTTCCTCGCTATTTTTTTAATGTATTGTATGTTTCGTTTGTCGTTTGATACTGAGTCAAAATTTCTCAAGTGTACCAACATTTTTTTGACAGTCGAGCTTTTAACGTTGAATAAACGTTTTTCAGTTCACAACAATAAATAAAAATACAACTTGAACAATTTTCCAAAATTTCAATTATTTTTCAAGTTATTGTTATAAACTTTTTTTTGCATGAGCTTACAATTTATTTATTTTCTCAGGATGGATAGCATCGATCTTGCTCATTTTTAAAACAGCTATCGTTAATGACTTTCTCTTCCTATTTCAATTTTTTATTGACAGGAAGAACGTTATTTAAAAAAGTTATAAACAATTGTTATAAACAAATTGAAATAATTTAAACTTCTCAATTGATTTACAATATCGCTTCAATTTAATATTGTTGTACATTTTATAACACGTTATTGACAAAAAGAAAAACATGAAAACTTGCAACGCAACCGAAGTTATATTGTTTTTGCTCCTGATGTGTAATGCGTGAAGCGCGTGTCACGAGCTTTGTAAGCGCAATGTTACGCTGAAAAATAATCTTTGGAAACGAGTTATAAGTCGGACACATGTTCTTGTTTATTGCTTATATTGAAATATACATAAAGTGTATATGATTATTTCAATAATATAATCCACATTATTTTTTATTAAGCCTTTTTTTTGAAAACACTTGCAGTTACAAATTTTTCTGAAGCAGAATATATTTTGCATGCAAGTTCGGCATTAAGTGGATAGAAACAATGATAAGATCTAGTGTCTTTTGCAGTTTTTGCCATTTGATATCTTGCTTCCAAAATCTTGTTATGCGTCGTGTGCTCTTCTATTGTGGAATAACTGAACTCGATTTTCTTGAAAAACTTTTTTGGCCATTGATATAAGAGTTTTGGGGAAGTGATGTCCTCATCTTGCAAACTGGACCTGTAGGCATGCCTTTTTACGGTACCACCAATGCCGTCGCATGCGCTTTTACCATGGGAAGTGGCGAAAAAATGCCATTCAGCTTTGACACCAAAGTCTTCTTCGTGCTTTATCAAATTGATCAAATTAAATTTGTTCTTATACTGCGAAGCAGCGCCGTCCGAGAAATACGAAATTTTTTTTATTTTGTCAGAACCAAATTCATTTTTTAAATGAGCTATCAGTTTCGAAATAAAAATGCACTGCATTTGCATTGTGAAGTAAATGTTCTGAAATGATGACGTAATTCACATTTTTCAAAACGGAATTTTCCATGTAGTAAATAACGAAAGGGTGCAACGTCGCTTGAACATTAGCCCAATGTTGAGATTGAATGGCATTTTGTACTTGGCATGTATAATTTTCAGCAAAATCCAAAGTTATTATGAACTCTCCTTCGTTTGCTGTATTTTTTATCTGATCAAAATAAGCACTTTGGGCCTTTGCTAAGAAATCATGTTTCACAACTGCGGGCAAGTCATCTCAAAGAAGTTCCAGAAACTGTTCAGTTGGTAGAGTCTGCAGTATCAATTCGCACCAAAAAAAATTTTAATTTTCAATATTTGCCTCCATTTAAGAGGCACTGTAGTCAGAAGTGCAATTTTTTCATTTCGAGAATTTTGATTGGCAAGAGCTCTTTTTAGATTATTAATCCAATTATCCCCAATAGAATTTTCCTCGTTTGGATTATTGTCGCATAGAAAATCTGTGGATTGCCGTTTTTTGAATGGAGGAATTTCGGGATTTTCATAATTTGGATCTTTACGTTCATTATCGTCAACCTCGCAGTCACTTTCTGACGATTCATCGAGTACGACAGTTGAATTTTCTTTTGTAACATTCGTTAATGCGCAGCTTTGTGGCAAATTCCCACTAGAAGCTCTGTTAATTTGTGTTTGACATGATCTGCACCTGTACTGCCCTACAAAATTGGAAAATTTCGCATTCCAATTTATACTCACTAAAGCAACATTCTTGATAACACACTTGTGGCCTTTCTTGCCGAGAGGATTGCAACAAGAATTCGCTCTTGGCATGCTGAATCGTACACTCAGTGTAGTAGAACACGAGAAAACGTCGCTTATTGCTCCTCTATATGCAACTAAACAAATGACAAATCGTAAACACCGAGAAAAAACAGAGCACGCGTGAATCGCTTCGTGTCGAAACATGTCGCGGCGAGCTCGCAAACCCGGCATCGCGCCCGAAGCTTGTGACACGCGCTTCACGCATTACACATCAGGAGCAAAAACAATATAACTTCGGTTGCGTTGCAAGTTTTCATGTTTTTCTTTTTGTCAATAACGTGTTATAAAATGTACAACAATATTAAATTGAAGCGATATTGTAAATCGATTGAGAAGTTTAAATTATTTCAATTTGTTTATAACAATTGTTTATAACTTTTTTAAATAACGTTTTTCCTGTCAATAAAAAATTGAAATAGGAAGAGAAAGTCATTAACGATAGCTGTTTTAAAAATGAGCAAGATTGATGCTATCCATCCTGAGAAAATAAATAAATTGTAAACTCATGCAAAAAAAGTTTATAACAATAACTTGAAAAATAATTGAAATTTTGGAAAATTGTTCAAGTTGTATTTTTTATTTATTGTTGTGAACTGAAAAACGTTTATTCAACGTTAAAAGCTCGACCGTCAAAAAAATGTTGGTACACTTGAGAAATTTTGACTCTACTTAATACGAAGGCAAAAACATACAACACGAACACGAAAAATATCTTGACATAATCCCTTACAATTGATGACAAATCTTATTCTTTAGTTTGAAATAATTTTTTTAATGTATTTTGTTTATTGCTGCACATACACATTGTTTTGATACTCGTTAATATAACTTAGGATATACATACATTCATTATTATTTAATATTGATGCATGTGGCAACGCTGCCGTTGATGTATCGTGAGTTTATGTTACATACTTTTGAGGTCAAAAGCTGAGCCGTTCGCTGGACCTAGGAGTATCAGCGCAAAATAACAATAAATCTAACAAGTGAAAACAGCCTGCACAAGAAAGAATGCAAAATCTATAATAAAGGATATTTAAATACCTAGGGGTTTGGACACTCATGTATATTGTGAAAACTAATTAGTTGAAGTAAGCGGTATGAAAAGGTTCAAAAATTATAATCAATAATTAGAACAGCAACTGTTATTGGCACGCACACACTGACACGTACACACACAAATCCTCACTGCATGAGTTCAAAGGAATAATTTGCTCGCATATGCATTTGCCCACATATATATTTATGTGGGTGTGTCAACATTCGGTTCAACTTAGCAACGTGAAGCCAGCCCTTGCTTAGTAAAAAAAAACTCACACCACAACTTAAATCGCGCTTATTTCCATCCCTTATACTTATAAAATATTGCACACTAACAAAGTAAGGCAAGAAATAGCAAAATAAATATATCGATTATATTCGTATTTGACGTTGCCGTCGTGCTTAACGTCGTTGTCGTCAGTTGCTGCAGTGTCCTGCATTCGGTGTTCAGTATTCGGTCGGCTCGCCTTTTGTTCGCCCAACTGGCGACGACAATTTTGATTTCGAACAAACTAATTACAAACGAAACAATAACAAAAAACAACATAATTGTATTTAATGAAACATTAATGCGTCAAAAAAGTATTTGAAGAGAAAATATATGTTTGCGCATACGGTATAGAACGAAGCATAGATGCATACATAAATATAATATTTCACAAATTTTAAAGAGTACACAATATAAATATGTACATATGTACATGCATCTGTACAAAATGTACAAGTATAACATCTTTGGATTACTAAGGAATACCATAATAAAATCACACGGATAGCCAAATGCACGCTTCATATATGTATGCTACTGTGATCAAATTTATACTTCTCGTGTTTTTCGAATCGGTAAATTTTTTTTTGGTAGTACCCTTATTGACATATATGCTAAATTTCACGTCATTCATTATTCATTTGTATTTGAGATACTTGCCGTTTTGTGAGGCTCTAAAAGTGAATTCTTCGATTTTTACTAGATCTGAATTTATTGAACAAAGAAGTGCGATAGTGCATACCGCATTAGTTATTGTGCCGCAACCCCCGCATTCGCTTGATTTACATTCGTGTAACTTCCGGCTATTCAGCAAATTCACCTGACCACTCCGAGGACACCGTTTTGACACAAATGAGGATATATAAGCTGAATCGAAGAAGGCTCTGAGGATTTTTCCAAGTGCTATGATAACTGGAAAATTCGTTGGCATATGTCTATTGCGGCGGGTGGGGATTACTTTGAAGAAGATGAAATGGACAAAATTATCTTTTCAATTTGATCACAGTAGAATATGTATGCATGTAGAAAGTAAACGAATGTGCATAGTAGAAAAAATTCAGATAAAGAAAAGTGCAAATAAATGTTTTTGATTTAGGGGGGAAGAAAAAAAGAAAGAAGACAAAGTGTTATAAAGTGGCGAAATTATTACGGCAGTACGATTTGATCAGCTGCTTCAATATGTTTTTGTAATAACTCCTTTGCACACATGCATATGTGATTTAATGACAAGAGTGTCGTGTGTTTCTTTATGTGTGATTATTTTGATATTAGGTTGACATAGTCAATTCAAATACTACGCCCTACAGGAAACTGGCTTACAACAGGCCTATAACTTATGTCACATTTCTTTTATAAGTAAATCCTTCCAATGTCTATAAAAATTTATTTACAGATATATACATAATTGCGTGGGATTGAAATAATAATGCAAAATGTATGTATGTAAGTTAATCTGAGGATTGCCACATACATATGTAAACATATGTATACACCTACATATTGCAAATTTTTAATTCAATATAAGTGATGTTTAACAATTATACCTACAATTATTTAAATACAATTCGGTAGGTCCACTTACTGTAGTATAATCTAGGTTAAGCCTTTTCCGCAATTTAACAAAATCGGATAAGAAATATTAAACTGACATACAATTACAATTCATTATATCTTCGAAAATATTTATGTGTTCCTCAAATTACAATTGCAATACAAGTGCAAATCCATATGTATAAATATGCAGCAAAACGTACCACACTTTACTAAGAAGATTAATTCCAGCGTATTCAACAATGGCAGGAGGGATTTAAGCTCAATGACAAGTCAACTCCCCTAATTTGGGTTCCTAATAACAGGAATATTTTCGGCAACTCAAAATCAGACGAATTTGCCAAGCTAGACGCTTCTTCAGATGAATCCGAAGTGTAGTTAATATCATATCAGATGGGAACGATCTAGAGAGAGCTTTATACTTATTTTGACAAAGAGTTCAAAACAGATCGAAGTCGAAAAACGAACTGAGAGATAACGAAGCTTAGAATAGGTATAAGAAAGGTATATTCAAAACTACAGCTATAACGGGGCATTAGCCTTTTGGATAATAATATTAAAAATGGGTCTGCCTTATAAAAATATCTTGGGGCCAGAAGAGAATAAGAAAACTGTTTTCCACATTCTTTGTGAACGCCCAGTTATAGCACAAACCCGACACAGAATACTTGGAATCCATCAGGCATCAAACCTTGAATGACTTCCACAAAAAGCATAACGGATATAAGTAGTTTCATTGAGAGCACCAAATGAATCGCAACGATGGAACGAGATTGCAAGATAATAAAGACCTTACGATAGTGCATCAAAATGGCACATACAGCGCTAATTGAGCTTAGGGTGGCGGCACTTCTATCTACCTACAAATGGATAAAGTGCACGCAGTTTGTAATATCTATATGTAATATTGTTTGGGACCACTTTAATATCAACCAACATTTTTTTAGTTTTACAAAACATTTATGCATTTTGCTCAAATCATTCAACAAAATATATTATACAGCAGTCTATTTCGCTTATAACGGAGCATGCCCTGATCTTGAACTCGATTATTTTCGCTCAGAAAAAGTTTTGCAGGTTTGGCACTTTGTGCCTACATTGAATGACTCTAGTTTTCTTATATACCACTAAATTAAAGTAGCTGTGACGTCAATCCATAAAATTAAAAAAAAAAACAAAAGAACATTAAATAAAAGTTTATTTTTTAAGCAATATCAATTTTATTAGCAAATACAGAGGAGACTTAAAATGATTTTATGTACTTTCTTGTATTTGAAAGAACTACCATCTGCCAACATTATATTAATTCTACTAATTCAACTAATACTACTTATCTACAAATCTTGAGAAAGAATAACACAGGGATTGTCCGGAAAGTAATGAGACTGTCGATTTAAAAAAATAGATTGAACCAATCGTTCTTCTTCTTCTTTACTGGCGTAGACACCGCTTACGCGATAACAGCCGAGTTAACAACAGCGCGCCAGTCATTTCTTCTTTTCGATACGTGGCGCGAATTGGAGATTCCAAGTGAAGCCAGGTCCTTCTCCCTTTGTTCCTTCAACGGAGTGGAGGTCATCCTCTTCCCCCGGCGGGTACTGCATCGAATACTATCAGAGCTGGAGTGTTTTCGTCCAATCGAAAAACATGACCTAGCCAGCGTAGCCGCTGTCTTTTAATTCGCTGAACTATGTCATTGGCGAATGCGATGTTCGCCGTGGCCAACACGCAAAGGACCATAAATCTTCCGCAGAACCTTTCTCTCGAATAGATCATCAGATATTGTCATCGTCCATGCCTCTGCACCATATAGCAGGACGGGAGTAATGAATAACTTATAGAGTTTGGTTTTTGTTCGTCAAGAGAGGACTTTACTTCTCATTTGCCTACTCAGTCCGAAGTAGCACCTGTTGCTAGATTTATTCAGCTGACATTGTTGTTGGTGTTAATGCTGGTTCCAAGATAGACGAAGTTATCTACAACTTCAAAGTTATGACTGTCAACAGTGACGTGAGAGCCAGTTTGTTTGATGACAAGAGATATTACGTCTTGCTCTCGTTCACTGCCAGACCCATTTGCTTTGCTTCTTTGTCCAGTCTGGAGAAAGCAGAACTAATGTCGTGTGTGTTGAGGCCAATGATATCAATATCATCGGCATACGACAGCAGCGTACACTCTTATAACAGATTGTACCTGCTGAAGAAGTCGCACGATTGGTATAGAAAGGCTAGGAGAGGTCCCTTCCTGGTGTTGCTCATCGGCAGTTTACACAGCCGTATTACAGTCTGTCAAGTAAGTGCGTGGTCGTGTTAATTTATAAAATAAAAATTATTTTATAAAACTTTCAAACGACTTTTCAAAGTGTATGTGCGTCTTCCACGAAGCTTCTGTTTAATATATGCCCACACATTTTCAATAGGGTTTGCATCGGGCGACTGCGGTGCCAGATTGAGTTTTCCACTGAGTACACAGCTTGCTGCGGTGTTTAGGATCGTTGTCCTCCTGCCTCCTCCTTTATTTTTTCTGATGAACCATCGTTTGGCAGATGGCAATAAAGCCTATTTGTAGATTTTTATAATTTTCTTAGCATTTAGGTTGTCAGTAAAGAGGTACAAAGTGCCGAATCCCTGCTTTGAGAAGCAGCCCCAAAGATGCACCTTTACTTCATGTTTTACGGTCTGCTGAATAAGCCTATTGGTGGCTCGCGTGAGAACAGAATGTGCCCATATAGAACATTCATAAGTAAAAATGACATTTTCAAAATCTCTATCAATATTCTCATACGCCCAAGCGAGTCGCTTTGTCACAAGTTTTTCAGTCAACAGAGGCTTCTTCATTGTGTTGCGCTATTTCAGATCATGAGTATGAAGAAGGGTTCGGATAGTTTCGTAGGATATATCTAAACCTTTTGTCATTAACTTTGCTTGTCCTTGCAGTAGTGTTAAAGCAGGATTCCGCGAAAACAGATTCACTATTCTGTTTTCATCTTTTTTGTTCATTTTTCCTATCGAACCACGTTCTGGTAAATCATCGACATTTTTAGACACTATATATTGCTGTATACAGTTCTGTACAAATGCCTTCGACTTTCTCATATATGTATTTAGCAGCCGCTGATTGTGACATTTTGTGACCTTTCGGGTGGAGGCAAAGGAACACAGCTGGGCGACGCGTACTTAGCACTCATGGCGTTTAACGTGATTCTCTTTCAAAAGATCAACGACAACTGAACCTTCGTTGACAATGCATCAAAGACAAAGCTTCCTCTATCGGCTCGCGAAGAAATTAGAGCGAAATCTTTCATTAACTGTCGGTAAAGTCGACCACGCTCTTACTTGACAGACTGTAGTTTTGCGAGGATCCCAAATTCAGACATCGCGGCATAAAGGCAGCTCCTTTATGTGCTGTCGAAAGCAGTTTTGAAATCGACGAAGGGATGGTGTGTGTCGATTCTCTTTTCACGGCTCTTTTCCAAGATTTTGCGCATGGTGAATATCTAGTCGGTTGTTGATTTTCCAGGTCTAAAGCCACAACTGAGTTCAGCGAATTAAAAGACAGCGGCTACGCTGGCTAGGTCATGTTGTCCGGATGGACAAAAACACTCCAGCTCTGAAAGTATTCGACGCCGGGGAAAGCAGAGGAAGAGGAAGACCTCGACTCCGTTGGAAGTACCAAGTGGAGAAGGACCTGGCTTCGCTTGGAATATCCAATTGGCGCCACGTAGCGAAAAGAAGAAACGACTGTCGCGCTGTTGCTAACTCGGCTATAATCGCGTAAGCGGTGTCTACGCCAATTAAGAAGAAGGGGAAGTCACACTGATAAGGACCAATCAGTTTGTTGACGGTGGGCTTTATTTTTTCACACAATACGCTCGATAGAACCTTATACGCGATGTTTAGAAGACTTACCCCACGGTAGTTGGCGCAGATTATGGGGTCTCCCTTTTTGTGGATGGGGCTGTGCACACTTAAATTCCAATTGTACATAAGGAGCTTGAAATGCCGTCTCACAGTTCCCTTATGCCAAGTAGTTGACGAGTGCTCAGAGAGTAGGCGTGTAAGTCGAGTAGAAAATTGTTCGGCTGTCTGTTGTTTTTGCAGTTTCTCGACGTCGAACCTTTCTTGTGTTTATTGACGTGCGTTTTTTGCTGCATAGAAACGAGTGCGAATCTTTGCTGCAACAAGATAGTGGTCCGAGTCGATGTTAGAACCTCGGAGGGTACGCATGTCTAGAACACTGGAGAGGTGTCTTCCGTCTATCACAACATGGTGGATCTGGTTGGTAGTGTTTCGATCCGGAGACAGCGAGGTGGCTGGAATCTAGTACTACAGATAACCATATTTCTGGCCCCGGCGAAGTCGATTAGCCTCAACCCCTTTGGGGATGTTTCTTCGTGGAGACTGAATTAACCGACTGGTGCGCCAAAGATACTTACCTGGCGTTAAAGTCGCCAATCACGACTTTGATATCGTGGCGGAAGCAACTCTTATAGGTGCGCTCTAAGAGCTCATAGAAAGCATCTTTGGTCACATCGTCCTTCTCTTCCGTCGGGGCGTGGCCGAAAACATATGTTGAAGAACTTCGCTTTTATGCGGATTGTGGCGAGACGTTCATCCACCGGGGTGAATGATAGTACTCGGCGACAGAGTCTCTCTCCCATCACGAATCCCACACCAAATTTGCGCTCCTTTATTTGACCACTGTAGTAAATGCCACAAGGATCTACTCGCCTCAGTCCTTTTCCCGTCCATCTCATTTATTGGACGGCGGTGATGTCAGCCTTCATTCTGACGAGGACATCACCCAGCTGGGCAGCGACACCTTCCCAATTAAGAAACCGGACATTCCAGGTGCAAGCCCTCAAATCGTAATCCTTAATTCGTTCGCCATGGTCGGCATCAAAAGGTGGGTCTCTCATCCAAAGCTGATTGTTATTTTTCATTAGGTACGTTTTTTACGTGGCGGGTCCCAAACCCAACCTGTCGAGGGGATGTTTCGCCTTCTCATTTTGGCTCACCTTCGAACGGATGTTCTTTGGCTACCCAGAGAATACTTGGTCTAGGACTGGAAGTCATGAGCTACTTGAGTCAAATCTAAAGTAATCGTTTCTGGCCACTCCCAAGTGAAAGGCAATTAGAGAACTTTTCTCACTTGCGTGAACTTCAAATCTCTATTTACAGGCAGGGAAACAAAAAAGTCCGGGGGTTCATATCTGGAAGCTGGTTTCAAGAAAGGCATTGTCGTTGTGCAACTTCCAATCGGCTGCGATGTCTTGTCGGACCCGATTGACCCCTCTTTTGAGTCTCTGAAGGACTTCCACGTAAAACTTGTGGTTGACGGTTTGTCCAGGAGGAACAAGATCATGGTGGATGCTGCCTTTGATGTCAAAAAAGACAATGAGCATCACTTTCACTTTGGATTTTCTCATTCTATATCGAAAAAAGTGCTGGTGCCACCGAAACCCACCATTTCTTGGTAAAGCAACATCTGGGTAAGCCTGCTTGATCATATCGAACGTCTCTGTCGCAGATTTACTGAGTTTCACACGGAATTTAATCGCGTACTTCTGATCTTACGAACGCTTCATTTTCAGGGTTGCACCACTCACAGAAACACGTTGCGCAAAAATGTTTTTCCTGATTCTCCTATTACTTTCCGGACAATCCCTGTAGAAACAACATCCAATTCAGATCTTATGAATGACCACGTGCTTAACAAAAATAAGCCACAATTCACATTTTTGTTTTTTGTTTCATAAAACGAGTTCGATTAGCTTTTGAATTTCACTTCAAAGGATCAGTGGATCTCAGGAATACTTTGCAAGCGTCTGCGTCCAGTCGAACGTTGAATAATATACTTATTGAAAAAGACTCGAAGGCACGCTCAACAAAGACAGGTCCACTTCAAAGCAAAACAAATACTATATTTTCCAAATGCACATATAACTCGCAAAAATTTAAATAATGTACTATGATCTGATGAAAAGAAAATGAATTTGTTTAAATCTAATGGAAAACTATTGTATGTATTTGTAACCGTCAAAAAAATACTGAAGGAGGCAATATAACGATATGAGAATGCTATTCCGACTCAGGAGTTGGTCAGATACTTTTGATAAAAGAAAAAAGGAGGAGGTAATGGTACCACATTCCGACAAAACCGAAGCGGGACATAAAACGGGAGTTCAAGCAGGACCAGAAAATTCAACATTATTTCTCAAAGTGCCACCATTTTGGAAATTTTTTAAAATTATTTTTGACTACGACGTCGGAGATTATGTTTAATTCGCAAAATATTTAACTTTTTATTTCCCAAAAGGTCTTTTTTTGGCTGGTTGCTACAGACATGTCTGAATGAAAGTTTGCATAAATATAGTCTAAAAAAAAGTAGACTTGGTGAATAGAGTCATATTTTTAGCAATGTTACTATTGAAGCACAGAACTTTAAGATTGTTTAGGAGGTGGTAACTTTCATCGTTTTACCATATAATAATAATAAAATTTTACAATTATCACCCACGTGGCCAATATGCGTTGAAGACGTTACAAACACTGCCGAACCACGCTACCAAAACATGATCTCACCGAATCCATCGAGTTGTATCGAAAATGATCATCACATTCATCACCGCACTCATCACACAGCAACGGCAGGTTCTCAGACTTGTGGCTTTAGCTCGGGAGTTCGCAATAACCGACGCATCATGAGCAACAACAATGTGTGCGGTGTACGCTGTCGTTCTTTATTGGGCTATCAACCGCATTTGCAGCTTATCAATGATGCTAATATTATGGGCAGCAATAATTGCTGCGATACTGGTGCATCTGGAGGCCGTTATAGTCCACATCCGAATGAGATGTTCTTGCAGCATCATGGTAAACTCTCAACCCAACCGATTAATGGCTTTGATGATTCAACAAATTGTTGTTTGCCGCCACCATCACCAGCGCCGAATAGTGATAGATGCATAATGGGCTTAACATCACTGCAAGGTTCTCAAATATGTGGCGCTTCCAGTAATGTTAACTGTTTGGATATGCATACGACATACACTAATTATGATGGCGGTGGCAATATTGGCGGTCAAGTACATCAAGCTAACACACAGCATTTACATCAACATCTACATACTCATCATACAGCACAATCGCTTTCATCATCCGCATCAACATTACCGTTGGCTGTTTCTAGCAATTGCGGCACAAACTTGTCAGAAAAGTACGCAGGCAGCATGCAACAGTGTTCCATTTCACCGAATACTCGATTTCGCTTATCAGACCGATATCGTGAGGTGTCTACGCCTAAATCACTGGTTTTGAATAGCACATCCACCATTGGCAGCCAAGGCGCCTTTGCTGCGGCCTCGGGTGATGTCTCAACACAGCCTTGCAGTGCCGCACGATACGCATCTTCCGCACATTTTTTAACACAAGGTACACCCCTGATGCCAAGCGACACATACACATACCTTTCGTCGACAGTGCATACGCCTGTAAAGCGCTATGTGCCGACCCCTCCACCGCCAAACGAACTATACACTGACATATCGGTACAACAGTCTACACTGACGCCGCAAACATATGTAAGCAAATGCACGAACAATAGCAGTGTGATCAGTGAAAATGGCACAACGCAACATGTCAACACACTGCCTTTCCGCTTACGCATGAAATGCTGTGCCAATGATTTGGCACATCCACCAGTGATGCAGGCAGCTAATACAAATACCTCGCACATGACGCATAGTCTTGAGCATCGGCCACAATCAGTTACCGACTACTATGCCACATCTCCGCGTACTCGACCATCCTTCAATATTGTTAACAACAGCAATATCATTGCTAACGGCATGGGTAATTCAAAATGCGCTGGAGTAACAGCAAAAGATGCTTCCATTATCATCTTACAAGATCAACAAATGCCAACAAATGAAAACTTGGCATCGCTATCTCAGTTGCATAACACATCTAGCTGTATAACTTCTGCGTCGACGGCCTGTTCAGCGTCGACAGCTGTGGCGTGCGGTTCTAATCCTTTATGCGTTAGACCGTCGACGGCTTCACCACTATCTATTGGCGCCAACGGTATGTATGTAGTCAGCAACAGCCGCTTGAATACAAACGGTGTCGCTCGTGCTAATAACTCAAATGTGATAAATGATAGTAACAGCCGCATTTATACGACGCCTGTCACCCAAATGGATGCTAATTCTGGCGGAAATAGTGTTGGTGACAGTATAAGCAACATAAATTCTGGATCCGGTGCAGCCACCACTTGTTTGCATTGCAACACAGTACGACGTACAACCGGCGTCCATCAGACCACTCAGACAACAGGCCCGATCAGCCCAATACCTATACAACAGGTACTTGAAGGCAATAGCGCAGGAGTCACCGGTAGTTGCAATGGCGTCTTTATACAGAATAAGTTGGAACAAACTTCACTTTCACTAACACCATCCACCAGCGAGTCGCATATTTCCCCGCAATCGCCGTCGGCAAATGGAGCACCCAATTCGCGAGTACCTCTTCGAAGTAAAGCGAATGATCACAGTACCAATAACGGAGTTGAGCAATTGCTACAGCAGCAAGGAGATCAAATTTATGTGACTTCAAAAGCCCTACATCATCCAATGAATGTAATAACAGAGGGCACAATCACAGAGCACGTTAGCATTGCTGGGAACGGTCAAATGTGCAAGCAGCAGCAGCTTCAACAAGCTTTGAACCTTAAACGGCAGCTACTACAACATTCGAATATGCAGATGCATCATCAACCACAACAGCCCTCACCAATACAACAACTGCCTATACCACAACAACAGCAACAAATTCAACGCTTTTCTCGAAAGAAACGTTTGAGTCAATACATACGCAAAGAAATAGCTCGTTTTTTTGGTGTAGACGCCAGTACGGAAGCTGAAGAGTTTGCTGTTTGGCAAGGCCGTCAAAGGCGTTTAGCCCTCCGAAGGTTTGGTGCGTTGAAAAGCGAGAATGAGTTACATAATGAAATGAATAGCAGAAATACCAGTGAGATCAATAACCGCACAAATTTCTATAATGGAGTCGGTGGAGGGACTAATCAACAATACCATCAACATCACTACCACCCTTCGGAAAGGCCTGATATATTACCCGCTCATGATACAGAAGGTGATGACTTGACAATCGAATATACATCGCGACGACTCCATTTCTCATATACTGACTTCCAGTTAGGAGATCATGTCGAGCGGAAAGCATCCGTAGGTACAATGATTATGTCTAGTTTAACTTATATCGTACAGACACTGAATAAACGACATCCACGCCACAACCGACAATGGTCACGGAGTTTTGCGCAAGCTCATATAAATCAAATGAATGGTATCGATAACTCAGGTGATATTTTTGAAGGCTTACCAGCGCTTCACGAAGAGGAACTATTTTTCGACTCTTCAGGTACTGAACAAACTCTAAACAATAGCAATGTAATCGGTTTAAATAGCTGTAATGGCGCAAATAGCGGCTCGTTGCAGCAATCGAACGTTATGAGACCTGGTGATGGCAGTGCCACGATCACGAACAATAGTGGCGTACAGCTACTTGAACATCATCGACAAATATACATGAGTGAACGTATGCACGGATGGCGTACTTCGGCTGTAATGGGTGGTAGTGGAAAACATGGCACTCCCAACAGCAACGTTGCTACAAATGGTGAACAAATAACTGCGTCCATATTGCTGCAGCAAGCCACAACCACCAACATTAATACCGGTGGTCAACAATCAAGTAATGTTTGCAGTACTAGCATTTCCCACCAGTCCAATATGACAGCGATCGCTGGTAATAATGGCATACCTTTACTGCCAAATGTACAACCAACAAACGCAACACGCGGTAATCGCATATCGGCACAACTTTTAGATGGCGTACTCGAGAATTCGCGTCGCTCAATACAGCGCAAAGTTAAATTATTTACAGTTAGTGATCTAGACGATCGTGCGGATCATCGGCCATTTTTTACGTATTGGATAAACACAGTGCAGACATTAGTTCTCTTATTGTCGCTCATTTGCTACGGTATAGGGCCTATAGGAATTGGAGTTGAACAAAAAACAGGACAGGTACTGGTTACTAGCCTTAGTTTGCAAACAGTGCAGCACACCGAACAGCGAAATTTATGGATAGGGCCACGAAATAACGACTTGGTACATATGGGTGCGAAGTTTGCTACTTGTATGCGTAGCGATGTTCGTATCATGGATGTGCTAATGAAGACGCGGCGGCAAGAACGTGAAACAGCATGTTGTATACGCAACGATGATTCAGGATGCGTACAAAGCTCTCAAGCGGACTGCTCTGTGCGTGGACTATTCCCAACCGTAAGTAAAAATACAATTTTTTATACGCTAAATTAAAATGTGGCAAGAGTATATATAAAAGAATTTTCAATTTAATTTTAGAAGTCTATATCAACCTGGAAAAAATGGTCGCCTGGTGAATCTGGACCAGGTGGTCGCATTTCGGGTTCCGTTTGTGGACTGGATCCTAAATATTGCGATGCACCCGCATCCATAGCACCATATGAATGGCCAGATGATATAACAAAATGGCCAATTTGCCGGAAAACAAATTCGTTTTCACAACGTTTTCGCTATAAAGATCACACCGCCGAACACATGGTATGTGAGGTCATAGGTCACCCGTGTTGCACTGGAGTTTATGGAGAATGTAGAATAACCACTCGCGAGTACTGTGATTTCGTCAATGGCTACTTTCACGAAGAAGCATCGTTATGTTCGCAGGTAAGCTCCATGTTTGTTAAAGTTTGAACTATTCATCAATTTCTTGAATTAAGAAAATGCTTATTAGCATCTTTAAAACTATTGTACATATTATTTCTAAATTTGGAAGATTTATTATTTATTATTCAAATTTGTTAATATCTTCTATTTTACAAGAACAAGTCTTCGGATTATCTAACGAATGAATTTTGATTTCGGATGATACAGCGCCGAGATACAGAAGCCACCACAGTCCTACTTTTTTTAAGACATATTCGCATAATAGCCTCCATTTTCGTGTTTTTTATACTCTCGCAACATGTTGCTTCAAGGCTATTGTATTGTATATACTTTCAGAGCTGGAGTGTTTTCGTCCATTCGGACAACATGACCTGTTTATCTCACCTGAAACCAATGTTGATAGATATGGAGTTATGTATATGTATATACTATATGTATAAATGATTATCCTGTGAGGAAATGAGTTAAATTTCGATTGACTGTCTGTTAGTTCGAGACAAATTGCAAATTGTGAGCGTATAAATTTACACCAAAAACTAACCCTTGGGTATTTGTTTATTTACATTCTCCTGTAAAATACGTCGCCCTTACATATTTTCAATACCCAAAATTTGTATAATTACAGATTTCCTGCTTAAGCAACGTCTGCGGCATGGTACCATTTATATCTGGTGAGGTGCCTGATCAATTTTATCGTTTATTCACATCACTTTGCTTACATGCTGGGATTCTTCATTTGGCCATTACTATCGCCTTTCAACACGTATTTCTAGCCGACTTGGAGCGTTTAATAGGGCCTGTCCGCACCGCTATTGTTTATATTGGCTCAGGACTGGCTGGCAATTTGACTAGCGCCGTACTAGTGCCATACAAAGCAGAAGTGAGTATAAGGAAATATTATTTTACTTGAGAATTTTTATTTGATCAACCCATATTTAGGTCGGACCATTGGCATCATTGTCTGGTGTAATTGCATCCCTGGTTGTGTTGCTAATACTTATCCACTGGAAACATCTACGTAAACCGCACGTTGCTCTTTTCAAACTTATGTGTATAACAGCACTAGTTTTTGGCGTTGGAATACTACCTTGGCAGTTGAACTTTGCAGGCCTGTTGGCGGGCATTTTTTGTGGGATATTCTTAACCATTGCGCTGGTGCCGTTTGTGAGCGTTACCAAATATGGACGAAAATCTAAGGTTTTCACTTTATTGGTCGCATATATTTTTATTTAAAGATAAATGAAGCACTCATTCCACAAATATTGAAAGAAAATTTAAATTATATACAGTGAATAGGAAACCTAAAAAAAGGGTACCTCTATTTCAAAAAAGTTGCTAAATTATTGAGAGATTAATTTTTCAGAACGGAAAAAGGAATTGCTTAAGCCAATTTTGTCTATCTGCTTAATTTGATTAAGGATAACACAAGTGATCTCTGAACAAAACGTACTGATGTACATAGCTACGATCGCCCTTACCATATTTACAGCGCTTCAATAAGATGAAATTACATAATGAATATAAAAACTCAAAAAAAAATTTTTGAAAATGGACACGTCTTTAATGATCTTGCTATTTTTGATCTAGTTCTAATAAACCAGTTTTGCCCGCCCTATCCATCATTAGTTGGTTTTGGCATCCGCTCGCGTTTTTAGTCCAAGTATATAAAATAAAACATAGCATAAATTCAAAATATAATCACAAAAAGTTAAGTTTTTGGATAGCTCTATGAAGTGATTTGCACAATTCGTTACTTATGTTTTAAGCATTAGCCAAACATTTTTCTAATTTCGCAATATTTCTTTTTAATTTTGTTTTACATTTTTATTTCTAGATCAATCTTATATGGTCCTGCGTCATCTTCCACCTGTTTATATATTCAGTGCTGTTGGGGATTTTCTACGTATTTCCAACGGAGTTAACTTCACTAAATGTGGGAGAAGTTTTAAAAACAAATTTGAATGCTAATTCAGGCGGTGGCAGTAACGTTGCAGACAGCGTAAGTGTTGGGGTCGGCGTTGGAGGAATCGGCCTCGGCGGTGGCCATAGTGGTGATATACCTGCTGGTATCAGTAATGGCAGAGGGTATAATGGCAAAAACAAATGGTACCAATCGATGCAGCAGCAGCAGTATTACTATCACCATCGTTCCAGTGATATAATTACAAGTGGAGTGGTATGTAAACATGCACATGTATCCACATACATTTCTATAGCAAGATATGTATATTAATGCAATTAGATGGGCATACGATTCATAATTTCCCCCCAAAAAAAGAATTGCTGAATTCATGGTCAAATTTTCTGTAGGAACATATTTTATATAAACGTTCTGTCACTAATTCTTAGAAAATACTGTAGTATATAATGTTCAGCTGTACCCAATTTTAAGACTTTCTTTTTATATTTTACTTAAAACATGAATTTATTCTTGTATTTCTCTTCTATAATTATTACACGGCGAATACTTAAATTTTCAGGAATTTTGGTAGATTCCCACTTCTGTTTCTATGCATTTTTCTTTCGGATGTAAATGAAAAATCGAACCGCTGTTTACCCGAACAAAGTTTTTGCTTTGCGATTACAAAGTAGAGCGTATTTTTGATTCTACAATGGAAAGTGTTTTCTTTCTAAGCCAAGCTACTTCATCATCAGACTCAATTGGGTGCCTATTCATAGCGCAAGGCCAATGATCGGAATCACATCGGAATATTAACGAGTTGGATTTTCATTGCGATCTTGTGTGTTAGCACTGGACCAATGGAACACGCGTGCGCTTAGCAGGCGTTGGTCACCGACCCGCACCTGTGCGACACAAAGACCATTTTAGCCTAGAAGAATATTATGTGGAAACATCCAGTCAAGACTGAGGTTGAATGATCACGGCAGTCTTACCTTCGGTGAACCAGTAGACATACCCGTCCCAACAAATTTATGATAGGCTCAAAGTGTTTTGTCGATTTGTGAGGCTGTTATAATCAATTATATAGGAGTTTTAGGTACCACAACAGATCAGCGTTCTAAGCTGTTCAAGTAAGATTCGTGTTATGATCGAGCTCTTAACATCCTGCTTTCTAAGAGGGTTACTCTTGCGAGGAAAGCTTTCTGTGCTACATATTTGAACAATAAATGTACAAAAACTAAATGTTTAAGCCTGTACATTTTCTTTGTTTTCTTATTCAGGATTTACAGAAGGAACCATTACAAGTGCAGCAAAATGAAATGGGTCCTGTGCCATCATTTTATAATTATGCTTACCATATGAATCGCAGCAATAATCAAATGAGTAGCAAATACAAATATAATCCTAATAATAACGGTAATAGTAATAACAGCAGTTTCACAAATTATTATTTTGCGAATAACATCAAAAGCTTTTTGAACAGCAGTAACAAGTCACACCATATAATTGGCGACAGTGAAATATTGTCAGAAAATACGCGGCCTGTCGCCAAAATCATAGAAGTTGAAGCGGGATTGAGTAATCATAGTAATAGCAACACTAAGATAATCGCGTATAACATAAAAAAAAATAAAAGAACTGGTGATGAAGATATCGGTGATGGAAGCAATAACATTGACATTGACGTTATTGTCGGGGACATGACAGTTGGTAAGCTGCAGTCGTTGCAAACATTCAACGCTATAGTCAATCAGACGCCTAATTACAGTAGTGGTCAATATTCGTTTGGGAAGCAAACTAACAACTTGAGATTTGTAGGAGTTAGTACCAATGGTAACTGCAACAGAAGTAGCAGTCTTATCTTAGAAAATCAAGAGCTACAGCTACAACAACTAAGGCTTATGCTACATTCAGGACGAAAACAGTCACACCCTAACGGAAATAAGGACACGAGCTTTTACAATGATCGCCAAAAATTAGATAATATTGTAGATTCGTTACATAACTTCGACGACATTGACATACACAGGGAACTAATGTATATAGTCGAAGCAGATACCGACAACAAAGACGATCGCACAAGAACGCATGTAAATCCGGATGCGAAAACCCAGTTCACCTTCCATTTAAATGATTCCAGCGTTTTTGCGTTCACCAATGACAAAAATGTAAATAAGACTTCAATCAATCCAAAAGTCGCAAAAGTTGCCAAATCCAAAGTTCGTTTCAGCACAAAGCCATGGCAGAACTTTACGGATAGTAAACAACAGCAGCTAAATTTAGTATCAAATGTTGCACCCCCATTTAAGAGATTATATAAAAAAGTCGCAGTAACAGCATTAACAGATACAGTAAATATGTCACGTTCGGCTACCGGAGATCCGGCATCAACAGCTACAGGACCAAGAAGCACCACATCGTCATCCACGCTGGATGAAGCGGATAAATTGAAAACAAAAAATGAATTGATGAACAACAAAAGTGCAACAAAAACGACAAATAGCAACAGCACCAAAAAAATAACACCAACAATACAGCAATAGACGCCAAAGGGGTATGAGTATAATAACATAAATATTTAAAAATAATTTCACAAACAATAGTAGTTTAAGTAGCGAGCAAAAGCTAAAAAAAATTTCATTGTAGAACTAACGCTAAACACAATTTCCATATGTTGCACATGCTGGTACACATACACGCATATATTTGTACATGTGCATTCATACAGATATGTATATCAGTAATGGCCACATTAAGCGAACAACACTCCGAAATACCAAAAGCAGCTAACGAGCATTTTAAAAATATATTTAGAGCTTTGCGCGTCGCTACATGATCAGTTATTAAATTCTCTTTTTTACACAAAATGGCTTTTAAGGAGACCCTTCAACTTATCTCTTATAAGTCGTTTTCGATTCGCCATATCTTTATATCATAATTTGCTTATGCCAGTTAATTCGTTTATATTAGTTACTCGATTGCCACTTTCCACGGAAACAACTAGAATATTGTCTAACACGATTAGGTGATTTACAGCTTTGCCAAAGCTTAAGGCATACTATTAATTACAATTTGTATACGCTTGAAACATGATGCTACAGAGTATAATGGTTTTGTCCACCTAACGGTTGTTTATATCACCAAAAACTAATCGAAATAGATATAGGTATGTTATATAATATACATATACTTATGTATATAAATGATTAGCATGACGAGACGAGTTGAAATGGTCCGCCTGTCCGTCTGCTTGCGCAAGCTGTAGCCCAAGTAAAAATTGAGATATCATAATGAAACTTAGTACACGTGTTCCTTAGCAAAGTTCGGTTCTATAAATGGGCGGGATTAGATCACTGCCACGCCCACAAAATTCCGTTAACCGAAATCCAATAAAGTGCATTACTGAGCAATAAGTTAAGATAGGCACTTGTGGGGTAAAAATTTTGAACGATTGGGCGTGCCCCCGTGGTCTTTAAGATGTTCAATGTACATTTATCCTAAACCATTCAAGCAATAATAATCAAATTTACTCAGGACAAATCCATTAAGTACCCCTACGTACACTGTTAAAATGTATTATAAAATATATTTTATAATGAATTTGTTGTTGGCTTCACTGCTATGTAAACTGATTAGGTTTTATTAAATCAAATATATGAAATATACAAATATTTTAAAAATGGTATGCTACTTAAGTTCTTTTTTGTGCATAGCAGGGCAGGTAGTAAAAATGTTAAACAGTAACAACATAAATTTACAAATAATACCTAGTGTAGGTTTGGCTAACAAAACGAAATAGATAAGATTCAAGGGTTTATTATATAGACGTCAGCCCTACCAACTGACTAAATAACAATTATATTTACAATTTTTTCCTAGCTTTAGTTATCGCAAAAATATCAATGACTTTGTTTAAATCCAGGCTTTTTTTAATTGCTATTAGCGATAAATGTCGGAGTCGAGTTTGGTATTTGTTTTTTTTATTTTTAACTTGCTAAATGACCTTTCAGTTGCTGCAGAAGTGACAGGAATTGTCATGAATAATAACATTGCTGCAAAAACTTCCGTTATATAGTATTTGGTTCATTGTTGTGAGAAGTCCATGCTTGAATTGGTTTAGGTAAAACTAGGTGGTAAATATTAATAAATTGAAGTGAAAAACTAGGCCTATTATATCTGAATATTTTCTTTGGAATTCGTCACACTTTTGTAATAAAGTTGCTTCATCAACATGTAAAAAAAATGTTGGTGTTAGAAAATAAAAAAAATATTTTTTCTCGTTTTGGAAATCGGTGATCAACTGCTAATTCATCAAAATGTTTTTTAATAGTTTCTTGCAGATTCACTAGCTTTGCACTTGAATATTTCGAAATCAAATCTATAAATTTGCATCTTTGCTTTGGTCTCTGCTAAAACTATACTCGCCTCGCCAAATCGAAGGTCGCATTTTTGTAAAGTTTTGAATTCGCAAAGCAACGCAAACTCAAAATTTAACACTTTTGTTTTAATACTCATTGCTTCACTACGCTCATCTTTATTAGGGTTCTTTAGAACTATTTCTGATAATGCTTTAATAATATCAAAATAACGAAGTTTTATTGGAGACCGGAATTAATGTGATGCAAGTGACTTGCATTTTTTCACGATATTTCGCATTATGCAATGAGCTGTAGCCGAAATCTATAGATTTGACACAATTTATTGACTTAACGGACAATAATGTGAGTGGTCAAATCAAATAAAATTGAACCACTATATTGACCAGTACAAAAGTTTATTAACATTAGTTTACTTACTCCTGATCCATGTATTAATTTTTTAACCGTTCTCTATAAAAATCTTAACTCGAGTTCATAATAAATCACTATCCCTCAAATTGACAGCACTGCCAACCTACAGAAACAATTTAGGGGAAATTCCTAGCCATAACTTTTGAATTTCTCTCAAGTGAGTTGTCATGATTAAAGGGGCGTTGCAACCTGTCATATTTATTTTGAAAATGGGAGAAATTTTCAAAAGTTCTGTTCGATCGAAATTTTTGGAATGGATTAGAGAGCTTGAGGGTCCCAGGGCACTGCCCCGCCTAGCCCCTGTATAGCTACGCCACTGGTGAGAGCATTATAAGAGCCGGTGTCAATTGGGCGTGGCATCGCCTACATTTAGGTGAATACCCATATCTCAGGACCTACTTTACATTATCTTCACATTATTATATTCCCATATAACTAAATTTTAAATTTCATCTGATTTAATGAATATATTGGGATAAAACATTGCGCGGATAGTGTCTTTAAAATATGCCATCTCAGGCCAAAAAATTGTTAAAATCGGAACATAACTTTTCAACCCCCAAATACCGGGAATATGAACCCTAGAGCCTCAGACTGACTTTTAACCGAAAATATCGGACAATATGTACATAATTGAAATTAGGAGATTCCTGATAATATTATGTCTGTATGCTAAAAGTGGGTTGAATCGGGTCAATATAGGCTGACTTTATACCGCATCGGTATATCGGCCGATCAATGAATTATCTCAATGAGAGAGCGTGTTTTTCTGATAACGGTGCATGTAGGAAATGAGGTGAAAACATGCCCTAAACCCAATATAACTAACAAACTTTAACTTAGTTCTTCCTTACTTGATTTATTTCCGGCATTTGCTCAGACTAATGTGTTCAAGTCAAATTATGGACGTAATTGAAAATGACATTGATTGTAAATTGTACTTTTCGGAGTACCTATAAAACGTATTTACAAGGGTTGCCTTTTATATTTCAGGATTATGGAACAAAAACAAATATTAATCATCGAAAATTGCTTCATAGTTTTTTTAGATATTCTCCATTAAAATTTCTTACATACAGTATTTTTATTTTTACCGTTTGGTACACAATTAAAGTGTAAATAACTCATAAATTAGGCGTTGCAGGAACATGAACAAATTACAATTTTAAATAAATAATTAATTAAATAAAAGTAAAACCATAACATCATGACATGACGGTAATTTTAAAAGTAAATGCTGTTTGTCTAGATCCAGTCCCAGGCGGTGTACTTTGCGGTAATCAACGCCTTTCCTTGAGATTCATCAGAAAACATTGGAACAAAAAAAATGATTTTACTAGCTATTCTAGTGCTAGATTTTGCGGAAAAACCACCAATTATTTATTTATAAAACGTCGAAATTAAGAAAAGTGCTCGAAAATTCCTTCTGTTTTCAAAAAGCTCTATCAAGTACCTTGAAGGCTCTATTTGTTTTTCCGGATACATGGAACGGTTCTTGATTTGTATACTGAAAAGTAAAAGAACCAGATGAAATTTAAAATTGTGTTATCTGGGAAGTAGGCGTGCTTTTTGTCTGTTTTCGCCCATTTTTAAACTGTAGGAATGTCAGGATTATATTATATACCGAGTTTGGTTGGTTGGTGGGCGATGCCATACCCATCACCCAATTTTTCCAATTGCTCCCATAAAACTGTCTCGTGCAATTGGGAATGTTAATTTTAACGTCTCTGATACATTCAGGTACTGATTTATCTCGCTTTTAGTAGTTTTTGACTAATCCGTTATATGGGGTGTAGATGTTGTGGTTATAATCCGATTTCACCTATTTACGTTCTGTGGCAAGAAGTGTCGAAATGATATGTCCTCTGCAAATTTGGCTGCAAACAACTGTTAGGTAAAACTATTATACTCTAGAGTAACATTTTGCAAAAGTACAAAAAAATATGACTACCCCTAGCCTTTTAATATTACATAAGGTCATACAAACACTTACACTATAATCACAATTCAAATAGACCAGACAGAAAACAATATATAATTTGTGGTTAATAATTAAGTACTTTCACAACGAGTCGGCAGAATACAAAATGATAATAATATGCTCAACTACTACGAGTTAAGATGAAACTTTCAATAAAAAGTAAAATTTGAAATATTTATTCTAAGCTGGTTTCACTTAATATATAGTTTTGAATGCAGTCAATAGCATCGCCGATAAATATTCAGTGATTGCCCCAGCATACCACTATCTTCAATGCCACGAAGTTTTGTTTTGAATATTTTAACTACTTCAGTTTTACTATTGCGAATGGCTGAAATGACACACATTTCTTTTTATTCTCAGATTTCCAAAACTTAAGATTTATCGTGCGATTCTGTACTGTGATACAGTCTCAAGTCTCTAAATTCGAGATTTTAAGTTAGAGACAATTTTTGAGACTTGAAACGATTTTGCTATTCTGTAAGTGACAGTCACAAAATCTATTACATTTCATTATTCAGAGATGTTTTTACACTTGAATAGAAATGAATATGTCGATAACAAATATTAAACAAAGTCAAAAAACATAATTATCAATAAAAATAAAAATATATGTTGACTTTGTTTCATAATATTTACGAAATTTATGTAAAATTGATTTATTTTTAACCTTTTCGTGTTTGAGTTGCTTACAAAATATAAAAAAACGACAATCGATATATGATCTATGGTGATCCCTATTCAGTATATTCAAAATTGCAGACCAGAGTTCTTTTTAGTTCTGTGACCTGCTAACTATCAGGTCTCAAATTTGAGGCAATATTATGAGACTAACGCTAGAGACTGTGAATAGTAACTGGTCACAAATTGAGACTTCACCACAAAATGTCTCAAATAGGGACTAGAGACTGCTTACAGAATATCGCTATTAAAATCAATTATAACAGGGGTTAATAAAACGTTCTTTTGACACGGAAAAAATAATTTATCTACCCAGAAGGAATCGTAGTACAATTCCGCATGAATAAAGCACATGCTATAGCCGGTCACACCAGAATTGTTGCCTGTTTGTCGATTGGCTACTCTCAACCGATTGGGGGTTCAAAGACAGCTATAATCACTGGCTAAAATTATAACAGATATATTTACAATTAATTAATGATACTCCTCCTCATTAATCAGGTTGCAACACAGGTATATACGTATATAAGTACATAGACCTCGCTTATGTTGGCACCCGTGAATTAAGTCCACAAGATAGTAAAAGTGATCAATGAAGATTCGAATGCTAAAATTTACATGATCCCATTCGTTTCGTAGTCATCAGGGGAATTCTCTTGCTCTTGCAAGATTGCATATTGCAAAAATCCTATACCGAAATATACAAGAGCACGAGAGCACCCATTGCAGAATCTATTGATATATGAACGGCTAATTCGGTCAATTTATTGTAAATGACTCTTGTGTATGGCTATCGTGAATTGGCGCACCTTCTGCATTCATTCTTAACAAAAAAACTGAAACCAATCTTTATAATTTAAATAGAAATTATAAAATCTATTTAAAATTTACCTTCCTCAACAATTTAACGTCAAAATATGTATTTAAGTAAAATGACAGCTAGCACAGGGTTTCAATTATTTTTTTACGTGTCATTGAACGAAAATAAACATGGGTTTGGTCTGACAAATTTTACAGCCATTGCAAATAATTTTCTGCGTGTGTTTGTTGTTGTGCCGTTGCGCCAAGTGGAAATATCTGCAATTCGTGCACCGTGTAAGGGTTTTGCAAGAGCAAGAGAATACCCCTATTATATTTTACGTATTTGTACATTTTTGCTATGCTCACATTTACCTTTTGCTGATATAACGGTCATGGTTTAGCATGGCAAAATATCTTTAATATGTATAATATAAACAATATATACCTGCTTATAAGAGAATGTCATTCATTTGAATTTAACGTTTTGCAAAGATCTTTTAAGTCTGTACGAGATATCAGCGCAGAAAAATGTGTGCAATAACAGCATAAAAGGTACGACATTCGGGCTGTCCTCTTTTTATATTGTTTGCAATAAGGTATCCCGTAGGAAATTATTTTCAATACTTTTTATGGATTTTTAATTTTTGCTCCTCATCCTCACACATACAAATGTTCATCCCCACCTAAAAAAAAAAATAATGAAAAAAGGTATGAAGTAACGTAAATAAATCAAGTGAATAATCTAATGATGCGATATATAAAGAACCATAATTTTTTTATATTAAAATATAATATTAATAATGATTAACAAATATTCTAACATACGTACATACATACAAACACACAAGGCATACGTGTCTGGTGCTGTTGTTGCAAAAAACGACTTGGAATTAATCGAATTTGCTTTGTTTTCCTTCTTCCACTGTTATACGAGTATATATATACATATAAAGTTTTGATTTATATAAAAAACCAAAACAAAAAACCGCAAACATGGATTAGCTCTAATATGGAGTATAATAAGATATAAAAATGTGCATAAATTAATTATAAAATGGAGAACAAAATAGAGTATTATACTAATAAAGAACAGTTTTCAATAAATCAAAACTTCATTCTTTAATCTATTAATGTTGCTTACTTGCGGAATATACCCCTATTTTCGGAAGGCTAGAAGATTGTCGTTGTGTTTGCTATTGATAACGCAGCGCTGCCAGATCGGGAGACTTTTCGGCTTTTTCCGATACTGCATTTATGCGGACCTGTATTTTTAAAGTTTAATGTCATAATTTCTTTTTTTTGGTATTTATATATATTTTGAATTCGGAAGAAGAAGTACATCGGTTTCTCTATTCAAAATGCGAAGATAAAAAAATACATTCCATCCTCGGCCGATCGAAGGAACTGGACATGGCCGAACTCTAACATTTCTTGCTTACTTCTTTCCTATATTTCTCGCACTTTACTAATGGTTCTAATTCCACGGTATGTTTCTCATGTGCCCTATAAGAAAGTTTGGATCTACATATATAGAATATACATAGTTTTGATATTGATCTACGATCAGTACTTCCTTTTTATCATTTATATCCGATTTAAGTGAGAAAGTGGATGTACTAATAGTTCTTCGGGTGTGTTTGGGAAAAAGTGGTGCACTATTAGTATAAAGAAAAAAAACTTTGAAATTTTGAACTTACCGATTGTAGAGCGAGAGTACGGTTATAAGTACATTAAATGGCAATATTCAGAAACCAAACATGAAAGTAAAATATCCTTGCCCTGATTTTATTTTCAAAAATTTTAAAATTATTGATATAGAAAAAATTAATATAGCTTTGAAAAATGGAATAATGATTCCTTTCCATATGAAAACTGTTCAGAAACAGGTTTATTCATTGGAAGTAAGTGAACAAAAAAATAATGCACTTGATCATCTAAAATCAGAAGAAAAAAGCAAGATTGAAATTCTATAAAGCCAATTAAACAAATTATTTTACAAAGAAAAGAATAATCTGACCAACACAAAAACTGTGGTACATGGGATTAAGACCACAAACAATCATCAAATAATTTCAAGAATCTATAGACTACCTCCAAGGCACGAAGAAGTGGTAAGAAAGCAAATTTATGAGTTAGAAAGTCAGGGAATAATCCGAAAAAGTGAGAGCAGGTATACCTATTTTAATTGTACCAAAGAAAACAGAGGGTTCAAATATTCAAAAATATAGATTAGTGGTTGATTATAGGAGACTTAACCAACTGACTGACGATGATAATAAATACCCTTTGCCAAATATTGATGGGATTTTGTATAAATTGGGGAAAGCACAGTACTTTAGCGCCATTGATTTAGCCAAAGGTCATCAAAAATTAATGGCAGAAAGGGAAAAAACAGCTTTCGTTACTCTGACAGGACTGTATGAGTACGTCCGTATGCCTTTTAAGCTTAAAGATTCTAAAAGAATTCATAAGCAAAATTTGTGTTGTCTATCTGGATGATATTTTGGTTTTTTCCAGGTCCTTGGAAGAGCATATTCTAACACTTGAAAAAATTTTCGCGGTTTTACCGAATCTCAATTTAAAAATTCAAGCAAGCAAATTTAACTTTCTAAAAAAGTAAACGAAATTTTTAGGGCATACATTAAATCCCTCTTTTTTAAACGTAATACAGAACAAATTTTGGCAATAAAAGAGTTAGAACTTCCGAAAACAGAGAGATAGCTTAAAGGTTTTTTGGAAGCTACAGGATATTATAGGAAATCTATTAGAGACTATTCGAAAGTAGCATATCCCATGATAAAGTACTTAAAAAAAGGTTCTAAAATAAATCCAAGACATTCGCAGTACATAGCTAGTTTTGAAAATTTTAAAACACTAATTTCATCACATCCAATTTTAAAGTTCCCTGAATATGATAAAGAGTTTATTTTAAAAATAATGTTGTAGCTGATTTCTTGAGTTGTATTGAGAACTCACCAAAAATAAAAGAAGGTAACGACAACGAATCTAGCCCGAAATTGTCGGACACAATTCATTCAGCAGATGAAGAACAGCATTTTCCAATTAAAGAAAAAGTTGTAAATAAATACAAAAGCAAACTATATTGCCATATAGCCCTCTAGCTCAGATGCAAAGACTCCATGGAAGAAAAATTATTGAAATAAACCCAATGGAAGAAGAAAAAGAGAACAAAGAAACATTAAAAAGATTTATAAAAGGAATAGTGGGAATATTTTCCGAAGTATCAGAACTGGATTACCATAAAATGCAGAAATTACTAATTGAAATGTTTTCTCAAGATAGAAATTTAAAGTTTGTAAAATGCACAAAAAGAGCCTCAGAAGTAGAAGAAGAAGAGGAATTCAATAAACAAATATCACTTTACTATTCAAACGAATCTATGCATATTGGTATAAACGAAACGTATAATTCAAGATAAAATATATTACCCTAAATTTAACAAACATATTCAACTACTAATAAACAACTGCCAAAAATGCCATAAAATCAAATATGATACTCATCCAATAAAACCAAAATTTCAATTAATAGAAACCTCTGAAAATAAAAATGAAATAGTGCACATTGATATTTTTCATTTCATCTCTTTCATTCTTTGTTAAATCATTAGATAAGCTCACCACATTTGTGGCAGTCTATAAAATAACAGTTAGAAACTGTTAGAAACTAGAAACTGGAAAGAAAGCAATAATGATCGACCATTTTTCGAAATTTGGTAAACCAAAAAAATTCATTATGGATAATAAATTCAAGGCATAACAGCTATTGGCATACCTTAGGGATGAAGGAAGAAAAGTTCATCTCACAAAGCCAAATAGCCTTACGGGAGGAAAAAGTTAAAGAAATACAAAACAATATAGTAGCAGCAAAATATAACCTGGGTGTATACCCAGCAATATTAACAAAAGATGAAATAGACTATTTTAAGATAGATTTTTATATGATTAAAAACTGCGATAGAAGGAAATTTATACTCCAAAAAAATTAAATAATACATGTTTTAATCATATGAAAATTAAAAAAAAAAATTATTACAAATATATATCCAGTAAAATTATTAAATCTGACATACGAAGTAATACTGAAATTTAAATAAAATTAAAGAATTAAAATATCACAAAAATGTTTCATATGGAATAAATGTTATTTTAATAGAAATTATAATAATAGCAATCGTATTGTTAGTTATGTGGCTCAAACGAAATAATGTTAAAATTAGAATTTCTAATACAAGGATTCAGGAGAATCTTAAAAGTAACGAAAGGGGACGACTGCCCTAATAATTGTAATTTAAAGACAACCATGCCACAGAGGCATGGACTAGAAGCTGAACGTGGCGGAATGTCACTTGTCAACATTTTTTGAAATGTATCATGTTGTGCCGATCAGAAAACGCGGAGAAAGTTATTTGTGATTATGATAAGCACCTGCGGACTCTCCAACCCTCGGTAATTGTGGGACAAGTATAAAAACGCATTGTCAGAAGACATTGCCCGCCAGTACCAAGGGATAACACTAGCCAATGATAACAGAATTTTTACCGAAGTCCTGAAACTAATGAACCTGAACTTATGAAAAATTGCTGCCCGATTTCAGTATGCCTGCCTGAACAAAGGGTATTTTTTTTAGACGCAACAGGGTGCACCGGCAAAACTTTCTTACTGAACTTGCTGCTGGCGCAGTTGAGCAAAGGCAAAGTGGTTGCGCTGGTAACGGTAGTATGAACCTTGCACTTGATTAAACTCCCGATTGCAATATCAGCAAAAATAATAGTCTCGGCGCCCTGTGCAATGATGTAAATTGATCGTGTGGGATGAGTGCAGCAATATTGCACAAGTAGCGGTTGAAACACTGGGTCTCAGCTTACAAGACATTGGGGCCAATCGAATCTTGATGGGCGAAATGGTCGTTTTGCTGACAGGTGATTATCGAACGAGTTACCGCGGCAGACGAGAAAAACTATTCTGAGCATATTCACATCGAATAACCTAGGCATTCCGCTGATACAGAAACCTTGGGTACATAAAGGGGATGCCAAAGGCCTCAAAACGGACTCGAACAAGGTAATCAGATATCTCTCTAGTGCGAGGCCCAAACCTTTTATAGTAGTTAGGAACATAATTGCAGCACCCCCAGAGGCTGGGCAGGGCCTAGTGAACTACTGCAGAAGAAAAAAGCTGCCCCTGATCCTGGGATGGGATGTAAGCATCAATCACATAGAATGAATCAGCACGGTCCCAATCTAAAAGTTTATAATGGGGGTTGTGAACCTACATTCGTTACAAGAAATAAGATAGAGGTGTTGGACATCACCTTGAGTAATAAACTTATGGCTGGATTTATCTCACAGTGGAGGGTGTCACCAGAGTCTTCCATGTGGCATCACAGGATCATAAGATTCGGGCTGAAGGTAGAGGTCACGAGCTTCCTCCTCAAATGTATTCCAAAGAATATTAATTGAGTTATCCTTCGGAATACGTTAAAGCTGACAAACATCTCTGGGACAGACATAAGCGCAAAGGCTCTGGGCTGAAAAGCAGGTTGTCTGCACTTAACCAGGCCATCATATTAATGTCCTCTAAACTAACTAGATACGTAATCTCTTTAACGAGACCAAACGTACCTGGAACTAGAAGGGATATAGATGCAACCTAACTATTTATAACAAGGAGATTAGATCTTTTAAACAGCAGAGTTTCATTAATTTCAGTGAAAACGTCTCCTCAACACTAAACTTGGCATCGCTGCATAGGACTACAGCCAAAGAAAAGACTCACACTCTTCCAGACATTAAAAGATGGACGGAGACAATTCGGAACGCAAGAGAGTTGTTTACTACTGACTCAATCAAGTGGGCTTTGGCTTAGTTCGTGAAATTGAAGTATTCAGGGCGGACTGCATCTTTCCGGCACTTTCGCTACAGGGAGAGGAAGTTTTACTCGCTTACCTTGTTTGGCTGAAAAGAGATAGCCTTGCGCTGGCAGAACCATAGAGAACTGCAAATGCAATCATTATATCCACGGTAGGAAGGAAGGACTATTCAATGACGAAATCTGTAGGTCAATTTGTCATACCTCCTTCTCACGAAAGAGTATGGAAAAGATTGTTAATTATAAAATAAAATCCAAGACATTTAAAACTGCACCTCCGCATGCGAATCAGGGAGTTCGCTGGAAGGTGTAGAGGTGATGCTATGCGACTTCCATGACATTGAAGGTGCATTTGACAACACGTCAGAATTTTTCTCGGCACTACAAGAGGCTGCCTCCACCCTGTAGTGCTATTTCCTCTATTATGGAGTATTGTCGTAGACGATATATGTACCTTATTTAAAATAACAGTGGGATCCGCTGTCAATGCCATTAATATGACATTGATGACATTGTTACTTTAGCTAGAGGAAAATTCGAGGACACTCCCTGTAACAGCGAACATAGCGAATTAGAGCTATCTAAGGGATGGTGCAGTGGGGATAGGCTGGACATCTACCCCCGAATGCGATCATTATTTCGTTTACGAGACAAAGGTCCTTGCCCTGCCTCAGAAACCAATCCCTTGGGGACATAGAGGTGAAGATGACTCATATGGTCAAACATCTTGTCCTCACGCTGGATTCCACTCTGCGCTGGAAGCAGCATGTGAACCTGACCATGGTTAAAGCTACTAAAGCACTGTAGAGAATGGCTGTAAAGAACGGCTGAACAATCTATCAGGATGTAACCAAACCTCATCCGCGTGTCCGGTTACAAAGATATAAACGGAAATAAACTAGAAGGCATTGGTAGCAACTCCAAGGGGCAACACTAATGGGTGGTAACAATCTTAGCAGGTTTAGATACGTAATCAATCTCCCAAGGAGCAACTTCCGGCTACTTTTCGTATTTTACACTGGCCAAAGTAAGCTCAAAAAGCATTTATATAATATGGGCCAAGTGAGTTGCTGTGACTTAGGAGAGGACACAATAAACCTTAGGTGACGGCGCAAGCCTCATTTATTTATCTGTCTGTATATCTAACGTATGCATCAAGGCTTCGCCGTTGTGGGCTAAGGTAGAGTGATTTCAGTTGAATACCAACATTAGGGTCCAGAAGACCTTTGACGGCCTATTTAGTAATGTTCTTGGCTCGGAAGATAACCTTATTAATTAGGTATTTCCAAAGTTTACAAGAGGAGGGTTGTGCGAAATAGCTATCAGGCGCCCAAAAACGAATTGGTAGAAAATATAAATAAAAGAATATTACAGCAAGTTCCTGGTGAGGTGAGGACCTTCATCTCAATGATCACGGTGATGGCAACTGACGACGTAACAATATACCCTGTAGAGATCTTAAATTCTCTCGACCTGTTAGGGGGACCCTCCCACAAGTTAAAACTCAAAGTTGGTGTGCATGCCATACTGATGCCTACTCTGGATGTGCCCAGACTATGCAACGGCGCTGGGTTACGTCTCACAGAACTTAGACGGCACAAAAAAGCAAAAAATCGTATGATTTACGCAGAAACAAGTCGCGCAGTGTTGTTTACTGGGATGTGGTGCGGTAAAATGATTCCTAGCTACTACCCGAGACATAAAACAATTACATAAGCATAATCAACTCTCCAGCATTAAATTTTGTAAATTCATCTTTCGGATGCTCAAATGTAAACTATTTCGCTTCTGGAAACCTGAATAGTCACTATTTTTACTATTAATATACAATTAATTTTCCTTAATAAATCGCAGGTAACACCGCGGGTCAAAACAAGTTGTTAAAATAATAACATGAAGGGTTCGGTTTCACTTATCAAATAGAACTCAGCTATGGTTACCCAGAGCTCCTTCATTTATAGATGTTCTTATCCTATTTCATGTATGCACCACACATAACACAATATTAATCTACTGTACATAACGACAGTAAGTAAAATAAGCTGATGAGATGAGCGGCAAGAGGTCCAAATAATACAGGTAATTCGGTAAGTGCCGGAGCTAGAACTTCATTGTTGAACCATTAACATCAAGATATAAACTGAACTTAAAAATATTATTGAACTGTAATTGAACCTAAAATCTTGGCGCATAAGTGTCTGCTGCTATATACGGCAAGCCGAATCAGCATACGTCAACACAGTCGCTTGCGACATATGTATGTACACAAGTATCGGATTACCGCTGCTGACCACAGTGGCTGGGCAACGAACTTGTACGTCAGCAGAATGTTGCATTGCATCATTCTTGCACTTCATAAACAAAAAGTGTATTCTTATGACATAAACAGAAAGTGCAATTCTTATGTATTAACTACACCCCCCTCAAGCTCATGACCGTCCTCTGTTATTTTGTAGTTGTTAATGGCCTTTCGTACTTCCTTCGATGTTTTTCTTCTTTTTATTATTTGCCAATGATAAATCTATGATAAAGCCAATGCCAACAACACAGAGCATGATGCCTGCTGCAAACCAAACATTATGTGATCCGGCGGTCTCCAACTCGGCCTTGAAATTTTGAATGACGCGCAGATTTAGGTTATTCATCCTCTGGAGTTGGGGCATGCTTAGCACTGGATCGTGGCTGATGATGTTGAGTAGAGGCAATCATGCTACGCCTGCCGATCTGTTTAACATCTCGCGTCGATTTACTTATCTTATGCCGTTGATTGTGGCACAAGAGAGAATGGTGATGAGATGTGTCCCTTTTATAGTAATCTCTGGCCCATCGCCTGTGCTAACTTGTGCAGTGCTCTCGTTAATTATAATAAAGTCGTCATCTTTTATTATAAGCTTTAGGTAGCTTGCCTGAGTGCGGCAAAAGGCTGTATCTCCAAGGTGCAATGCTCGTGCGCAGGTATCTTGCGCTGTCAGTTTACAGACGATGGCATAGGTCGTCGTTACGCATTCATTTACCGCTAGTACGTCATCGTTGCATTCGGCTATGGTATCATGGTGTTGGTCTGTCACCGGGCAGATGGTGATTTTCTTACAGATGAGTTTGACCCTAGGATACACTATTAATATATGGGCAATATTCTCGGATTGGAGGACCTTAATTTTAGATGTTTCGGTTAAGCTAGCTATGGTCATTTCGACGGGGTGTTCATTCATAATTGATTTCAAATCATCATGGTCAAAAATAGTGGGATTTATTGTATCCGCCTTATAACATGTTCAGACCGACACTTAATCAGAAGATTTCAACTATATAGTTTATCACACTAATCTTAAATTGTCAAGATTTCGTCATACAAAAATTACAGTTCTTAATTTCGACTCCGAGGTGCTTTGAATCTAATCTACGCGAAAGCTCTCTGTGCGACTCTGATTTAGCTTTTCTACTTGTCAGCATTGGAAATCTATTACATAATCACATCTGATTTAGACACTACAAAGAGAAAAAATTAAAAAAAAACTCAAATGAATTAAGCGCAATGATTTGAATTCACCTTCCCAAATAAAAAAATGCGTCCATTATTTCCTTTATATGGAAAATATTTAAAAAAAGACGGCTTTTATAACAAAATACTATACAAGTATAACAATGTTTTCTTTTAATAAATATTAAGCGTTGTGAATTCTTGAATGGCAAAAACAAAACAGATGTTTGTCAAACAACTGAACTCAACTGTCAAACAACTGAACTCAAACTGAGAACGGGTTACATTAGTGAAGAGATTAACCGTGCGATTCTGTAACTTGAGACAGTCTCAAGTCTCTAAATTTGAGATTTTAAGTTAGAGACAATTTTTGAGACTTGAGATGATATTGCTATTCTGTAAGCGACAGTCACAAAATCTATTACATTTCATTATTCAGAGATGTTTTTACACTTGAATGAAAATAAATATGTCGATAACAAATATTAAATTTTCTATAACATAGTCAAAAAACATAATTATCAATGAAAATAAAAATATATGTTGACTTTGTTTCATAATATTTACGAAATTTATATAAAATTGGTTTATTTTTAACCTTTTCGTGTTTGAGTTGCTTACAAAATATAAAGAAACGACAATCGATTAATATCTATGATGATGTCTATTCAGTATATTCAAAATGGCAGACAAGAGTTCTTTTTAGTTTTGTGACCTGCTAACTACCAGGTCTCAATATTTTGAGACTAACGCTAGAGACTGTTTAGTGAATAGTAACTAGTCTCAAATTGAGACTTTGCCTCAAAATGTCTCAAATAGAGACTAGAGACTGGTTAAAGAATCCCGCTATAAATGTAATCTAATCACTTTTTGGTGGGAACATATCATTTGCTACTGTAATTGTGAGTATCAAGTTCGATATATAATTTATTAATATTCTATTTCTTGCTAATAGTGTTTCATACAAATTTTTCGGAGTGTCAACCAATACATTTTTTAGCTTTAATTATTTCCTTCACTATTAATTTGTGGCTGTATTATGTATTAATGCCTGCCTGTTGTTTTCATCAATTAAATTGGACTCGGACCACCTTACTTTTTCAAAATCAGAGGCAATAGGCATTTCTGCTATTAAAGCAAATTCTTTGAAAATTCAAAAAAAGTGGTTCTTGACCAAAAATTTTTACTTTATCTTGTTTAAAAATATGTTAAAATGACTTTTCTTAGTTTTTTTTAGTTTAAATAGAGATAATTCAACGTGAAAGGTAATAAACTTTGCCCCAATTCCATACAATGTTTAGTTTTGTTTCTTCAAAGTTTCCGCTTTATTTCCGTCAATTATGTCATTTATGTCCTCACGACCACTTTGAAAACGTTGAAACCACACGTGAACTCAGCTACGGGATAGGCAATCATCGCCATAAACTTGTTTCATCAATTGAACCAATTTTATTATTTTATATTTTTAAAACAAAACTTAATGTTGGCTCTTTGTTCGAAGTTCATTTTCGCACCGATAACACAAACATACTACACTTAAAACGCAATAACTTCACTTCCATCCGATGAAATGTCATGAAATTGTCACTGGACAATCGATAAAGATATCAGATTCTAACGCATCAGTCGACATATAGATGGCGCCATCAGGGAATGATAGATTCAAATAGTCCTGTTTACTTTGGAACGCTCCTTGTAAGGTGGTGTATTTTTTGGCCAAAGAGTATTATAACTCATTTCAATCTGAATTTTGCTTCTTCAAGAATGATTTGATTTTTGAAAAAGTTTAAAGGCTTTTCTGTCGTGTCGATCGTGTAGGTCGACGAATTTTCGCTGTGAATCGTTGCAGCGTCTGACTGTAAGGCGTTTACATTTTTGCCGTGAAAGGGCATCAGCCACATAAGTTTCTTATTCTGGTTTGTAGTACGCTTTTGCGTTGTGTTCATCAATGAATGCCTTCCATCGTTTAATTTTCGCATTCGTGTTTCTATCTGAAACGAAAAAAGTAACGGCTTCATAGAGGTATTTTTGCAATTTACCTAGAGTCCAGACTAGAGCTAACAATTCTCGCTCATTCGTGGCGTAGTGTGTCTCGCTTGTCTTTAGCTTGCGTGAAACCATGAAAATGGGTCTACCCCCTTGAGTAGGGCTGCACCAATGCCATCTCATTGCTAAGTAGCATTGGGTATCGATCGGCTATAGTTCATTCATTTAGCTTCCTAAAGTCGATTACCAACGGTTTATTTCGGTTTTCATTGCCGTCTACAACCCAGACTGAGCTGTTGTATGGAGACTTTGATGATATAATGATACCATCTTTAAGTAACTGCCTAATTTCGTTGTTTACAAAATCTGAAACTTTCATTGGGATTGTAGCAATGTAGTGTTAACTAGTCGAATTCTATAATTGCATCAAATGAGTTAAGTGTGCCTAACGCGAAGAATGGGGAGATTTGGCCAAAAAATTTCAAAATATCCTCGAACCATATATCGAGCTTACGGGGAAAAGGCTTTCGACAGGAATTACTTCTTGTAGCTCCTTTATGGGTTTAATGTAATTTTTTGCCGTCTTATGTCAATTAATATTTTTATATATTTCCCACCCACGTAGCTGCCGCTTGACATGTGGCAGCCGGGAGCGTAATACAATGAGCCCTATCTGATGTATTGTAGCTTTTTTGAGCCTGTTCGCCACTAGTTTGGTGCTTTGGAGAAGTGGTGGCCTGCCTAAACTTAGAAGCTGGGTCCACTTCCCCTAACTCTCGGGCTTCCCTTGGTCTTCTCTTTTGTTTCTATCTTGGTGGATGTTCTTATCCTGTTGCCTTTTAACAAAATGGGAGTTTCTCTCACCACCACAGCTTCTGCCTTGTTTCGCGTGCGGTCGATTTTTATTATTTTCCCTCGCCTGTTCTCTTTTTGCAATAGCTTTGGAGTTGGATGCCGAAAACATACTGCGCTCTATGCTCGACTCTGCTTCTCTGCTAGTGCTAAAACTCTGCTAAACCTTTTGGCTGTGACGGAAAAACAATAGCCTTAAGGGGCTTTTTCAAGCCGGAAATGAGGGGGTGAAGCGCGTCTGACCTGACTTTATCGTTGAGCAATGTAGCCTACCCCGCCTCGTGTGACATTACAATCTTGTTTGTAACAAGGGTCAACTTTCTTTCGACCTCAACATAATATTCTATGAGGCTTATTCCCCTTGCCTAACCATTTCGAGGGCCGTCTCAATAGGCGTAGCGAAGTTTTATCTGCGTATGAGCAATCTAGCCGAGCTATGATAGCATCGACACTGTGTTGTGAGATACAAGAACTACTCTAGCTGTCCTCTTACCTTATTTCTGATTATTGTTACCGCTTGGTAAACCGTTAAATGGTTTAAACAGCTCGTACAAGTCTACGGCCGAGTGTCTACATGCCACGTACTCGTCAGACGCCCACTAAAATCGAGAATTGACTTAATTATATCTAGGGGAATATCGCACCTGATTTCTTAATTTACCGAAATTCTTTGATAAACTTCCACTTGTGGCGTTTGAAAGCACAAATTATTAACTTTTGCGCTCATATCATTAAGCTGTGATTGGAATCTTTGTTCCTGCTGTGGCAATGCTTGGCTGACAGAGATCTGCACTACCTCTTGCACTTGATTAATATTCTTGTCGTTTTGTGTGTGGCTATCGCTGACTTCTGCGTTCACCTGATAGTTGCTTTCCTCGGTGTCCACACCATTTCTCTGTCTAATTCTACTTTAATATTACTAAGCATGTGTGTAAATATTTTATATTATATTCTTTATATATTTTTATTTATGTAGAATAGCTTCACCACACCGAAATACACCAATCACCGCACAACCAAAAGCACGCATTCACCTCATCATGCGAGAGAACACTACACATTAACACACACACACGCACATGTATCAAAACACGATGAAACCATTCAGGATACCAAATGTAACAAAAGGGAACGAAAAAGGATCTCACGCACCTTTTGTCGATACGACGTCGATCGATTTACATCTCCGCTTTTCGCATCATCCCGTTCTTTTTCGATATTTACCCTTTACCCGACTTTATATATTTAACGTGTAAAACCAATTTTTCAACCAAGTGTGTGCAGAATATGCGAAGAAAACTATGAATTATGAGGAAGAACTGCGATGTATTCTTCAACGTTTCAACGTTGTTATCTTTTGACTTTTGCTTCTAACCCCAATGGCACTGCCAGCGATCAAGTTCACCTTTAAGCTTCAAACGTCTCTCGACGTTGTCATTATCCAAAAAGCCTTTGAATCTATCTATCAAGCAGTCAATAAGATTTTAAATTTTTTGGTTTTCAAAGCACGTACTTTTTTTGGATGCAGCAAACTCAGTTGAAATCCATTCTCTAGAAATGTCTTTAAATCTTCGCCGATTGTATCCAACAGAGGAATGTACACTGAGACCCTGTAGTATTCTTCGTAAATTCTCACGCAGAAATTTCCGCGTTTTGTTTGTCGGCCGAAAATTCTTGGTTTTCCTTCAAGTTTTTCCTAAATTCCCCAATTCCCTGAATGCGCTATTGATTATACGTATCATAAATGATCAGGATAACGAAAAAAGTTGAAATCCGGGTAACTGTCCGTCCGTCCGTGCAAGCTGTAGCTTGGGTAAAAACTGAGATATCTTGATGAAACTTGGCATATAGGTTTCTTAGTACAACAAAATAAATAGTTCGTACATGGGCGTAATCGGAACAATGCCACACTCACAAATCGCCACTTACCGAAAACCTATAAAGTGCCATAACTACAAATCTAATTAAGAAATAAAACTGCAATTTGGCGCTGGGGATCGCAGTAGCAAGGGGCACCTGTGAATACAAATTTTGAAAAAGTGGGCATGGCCCCGCCCTCTGATAAGTTTAATATACATATCTCCTAAGCTATTAAAGCTGAAGCAACAAAATTTACTTAGTTAAAACATTATACATTATAAACTTCTACAGACAGTGTGAAAATTCATGAAATCGGAAGATAACCCCGCTCACTTCCCATGTGGCGTTACTGTTCTTCTTATTCTTTACTGGCGTAGAAACCGCTATAAACGCATATAGCCGAGTTAACAACAGTGCGCCAGTGGAGGTCTTCCTCTTTCTCTGCTGTCCCGGCGGGTACTGCGTCGAATACTTTCAGAGCTGGAGTGTTTTCGTCCATTCGGACGACATGACTTAGCTAGATAACACAATTTAAAATTCCATATGATTGTTTCACTTTCCAGTCTAAAAACATGACGTAAATTAATATAACGGAATAATATTTTGCAGTAATAATTCCCTGAAAATATGCTTTTGACAAAAACCGTCTAAATCCAATCAAAACTGGAAACAAATATGTGGACCCCTGTATCTATAGTTGACTTTTGACCGAAAATATTGGTCAATGAGTGAGATATACAATTGAAATTCAGACAGAATCCTTTCCTAAACATAGTAATTCTGTGTATCAAAAATGGCTTGAATCGGGTCAAATATGATCATACGAAAATTATATTTCTTTCTTTTTTTGAAGTAATACAATTTTCAAATGATTCTTACATGAATTTTGAATACATGCTTACGATTTGAAATATAATTTTGATATTTATTAATTTAATGACTTTTACCATAAAGAGATAAAAATTATCCTATGTCCGTCCCCTGGTTGTATGCTACTTTCCTAACAACTTTCAGCCAAATCGGTTCTTGAGTTATAATTAGTGTAACTCTTGCTACGTTTTCCAATGAAACTGCTAGATTGTAGGTAACGAATGGAGCTAAGTTCCAATGAATTTGAAAATGTAACTATAAATAAACTTTTTTTTTAATATTAAATTTTTTTTCATAATCTCAAGTGTTATCAACTAACAACTTTACTTATTAATCATTTTCAAATTTTAAAATAATGCTCAAATTAAAGTCGTGGACTCTTACAACGGGATTAACGTGGATGGGTTTTCTAGTTTTAATGTAAAAATATTTGTATTAATGGCTTCTTATATCTCATATTCACTGGAGATTATGACAGTGGACATACACATGTATATGTTAGATTTGTTTATGTTACTTCATATCCTTTTTCATAAATTTTGTTTAGACGAACATTTGTATGTATGAGGATGAGAAAATTATAAAAAGTATTAAAACAAATATCTTATGGAAAACCTTATTGCAAACAATATGTAATAAAGGACAGTGTGCAACAAAGCTGCCAGGGAGATGGTTGACGGCGGCATGTAGGCAGGTTAGAGTGGTGCCAAGAACTTTAGGCCTATTAGTCTTTCCTCCCTTTAGAGAAAACTCTGAAGTGACTATTGAACCTGTACATTAGGGGACGAATTTCAAAGAATGGGCTATTAAGTGCTTAGCATGCCTACAGCAAACGAAGGTCAGTTTGGAGGAGCCCTCATACATAAAGGCTATGGTGGGTACCTTTCTTCATATCGAGAGGATTCCACAACGAGAAGAGAATACAGGCACATCGGAAAATGAATAGGGGAACTCTGCAAGGTGTCGTCCTTTCCACTCTGCTCTGGACCTATGTAGGTGTCAATTGGTATGCGAACTCATATCGTGGAAACTACACCAAACTAAACCCACCAAAACCCAGAAGACACCAATAAAACAACAACAACAAATCATTATAAAATTTTCATTTGAATTTTAAATAGTGTAAGTCAGCAATATAAAACATTATTTTCTTACAAACTAAATTGTATTCATATTCATAAATTACTAATAATAATTTTTCCCTTTAATTTTAAAATATTAAAGTCAGCAGAACAAAACACTGCAACAATTGTGTACTAATTAATACTTACTTCCTGTTTACCAATTTTTATACAATTATTATTGTTTTAATTTTTACTGTATTTTTCTTGACTCATCAAATTTCTTTTACTTACTTACCTTCATGTTAAATTAATTTAAAAATAAAGATCATTATTGGTGTAATCTTCAAGAAGATAAAGTGTTTTATTTGGTGCAATTAACGAAGGAACGTAATAACATAACTGGCGCAGTCGGAAAGCCAACGGTTCGGGTTGAAACTTAACTAAAAGTGCTAACAAAATAATATCTTTGTTAATAATTAAATCCTTGGACCACATAAGGGGCCGCCTGTTCAAAAACTCGAAGGAACATCGGACGGAGAACAAATATCAAGAGCATATTGGTATAAGCTTACAAGGAAAATAAGTGGAATTACTCGAGAACCGTTGGAAAAAGGACCTAAATCCCTCATGCGTACAATTTTCATAGGGGCTCTGTAAGTAAATGAGTGGTTATTGAATTTTAAGGAAAAAAAAAACAAAAAAAAAATGTTTGAAGGAAAGTTAACATACGTACATACAATATATTGCGAAAATAGAAAAAATTTTAAATGAAAATATGTTAATTCAAAAGAAACTTTTTTATAAGCACTTGGAAAGATCATTAAAAAATATAATCTTTACAACTTAAAAGAAAATATAACATACATTGTCAAAATAAATAAAATTAAAAAGAACGAAGTCGAAAAGTGGAAAAGTTACATAAAAAATAAATTACATACAATATATATAAAAAAAAAACAAAAAATCGAATTAAATAATTTTTGTGTAGGCATTATTTGATTCCAAATTCCTATCAAGTTATTATTTTTGATGAGTAGTAAATCTATATATTTTCCATATCCTAAAAGTTTTAAAATTTTTAAGTCAAGAAGCCTACCCGTTATATCCGAGGACATTACATTAAATTTTAATATGCTTTCAAATACAGAAGTTCCAAGTATATCAGGAACTCAAACGACAACTAATAGTAACAACATGAATAATATCGACATTTTTAACTCACTTAGAATTCCAGATGCAATCAAGGACCTACCCAAATTTGATGGTAATCCAAGATTGCTCCACGAATTCATTAGTAATGTGGAAGAAATTCTTCTTCACATTAAGGGAGCAGATTACACTCCTCATGGACTAATCCTCTTGAGGGCCATAAGAAATAAAATTGCTGGTCAAGCCAACGAAGTCTTAAAAATGTATGGCACATCCCTCAATTGGGGTGAGATCAGAGGAAACTTGATATCGCATTATTCAGATAAAAGGACAGAAACATCCGTAATTAGAGATCTTCATTGTTTTAAACAATACGGCAAACCGATTGAAAAATATTACAGCGAAATAATGGAAATCCAATCAGCCTTGTCTAATAATTTATCTATCCATGAGTCCGACACTAATGTAATTAATGCAAAGAGAAATCCATTTTCTGAAATGTGCCTAAACTCATTTTTGTCGGGTTTACGGGAACCTATGGGATCTACGATTATAGCAATGAGACCAGAATCATTGCCGATTGCCCTTGAAATTTTGTAAATAATGCACCAAGACAAGAAAATTATTACCAACCTAAAAGATATTCTAATTTTTCAACCAGACCTTACTATGTTAATATCAATAATTTTGAGCCAAATTCAAACAATCAGATAATTTTTCGAGACAAACAAATTGGAGGCAATCACAACCTCCACCAGAACCTATGGATACCGGTAGTGGATTTTCAAAACCTGAAAAAGGCACAAACAAATTCAAAACTAGCCCAAGCACTCAATTTAGTAGGATAATAAATAGGAATGAAATAAATAATACTAACGAATTTAGAAGTCTTCAAAATGAAAGCTCTATCCCATGTCTTGACCACGCTAACAAGATAAACCTGGACCAATATGAAAATTACAAAATTGACGATAATCAGGATTTTTAACAGTTAGCCTCAAGAAACAAACAGGATATATAGACTGCAATAAACATGGTAGTACCCCATATCAGTATAAGCTCTCCATTTGGCAGACAATTAAGATTCCTAATAGATACCGGAGCTTCTTCTTCATTTATATACCCGGAATTCATAAATCCCTTAGATATCAAGAAATGTATTCCAATAATTATATCTACTATCTTACATAAACATACACACACATACATAAAACAGGAACTCTTACATTCTTAGTTTTTAAATTCCATGATTATTTTGACGGACTGTTAGGCTTAGATTTTCTGACAAAAATTAAAGCTAAAATTGATCTTGAAAATAAAATACTAATTACAAATAATACTCGTATTACAATACCTCTTAAAATAAAACCAAATTTTTCCTCTGATAAATTCACAATAGAGGCAAATTCGAAACAAATCGTAAAACTGACAGTTGATTCTAAGGAAGGAGATATTATGATAAATACAATAACTTTGGACAACGGCTTATTTATTTCTCCAGGCATATACTTTGCGAAAGACTGGTTTAGTACAATAGAAGTAGTTAATCCCACGGGGAATGACCAAACAATTTTCCTAGAGCAACCCCTGAAAACAAGTCCGTATGATTCAGAAAACTTCGTCGAACTTAATAACTTTAATATGCATTACAAATCAAAGAGTGAAAGAATTACAAATTTATCTGACTTACTCTGAATGGCGAAGAAAAGCATAAACTTTTGAAACTATGTACTAAATATACATAGTACATAGAGAGGATGAAAAGTTGACGTTTGCAAATGAAATAAAACACAGAATTAGGACGACGGGCGATATTCCTATTAATACTAGGTCTTACCGGTATCCTTTCGTTCACAAAGAGGAAGTTCGGAGACAGATATCAGAGACGTTGGAGCAAGGGATTATTATTCCGAGTTTTTCCCCATGGAGCTCTCCAGTATGTATTGTTCAAAAAAAGAAGGACGCATCGGGGAAGGCGAAATGGAGACTGGTCATTGACTACAGGAAGTTGAACGAGAAAACCGTCTCGGACAGGTACCCACTCCCGAACCTATCTGAGATCTTGGATAAACTGGGCAAATGCCTTTACTTTTCGACTTTGGACTTAGCAAGTGGCTTCCATCAAATTGAAATGGATCCACGGGACATATAAAAAACAGCCTTTACTGTGGGAGGGGGTCACTACGAATACGTAAGAATGCCTTTTGGCTTAAAAAACGCACCCTCAACTTTTGAGAGGGTTATGGATAATGTCCTAAATGATTTCGTTGGAAAAATCTGTCTAGTGTATTTACATACACATATGTACATACATTATTATATTTTCGACGTCCCTCCAGGAAAATATTGAGAATCTAGAAAAAGTTTTTCTAAAGTTAAGATGTTCAAATTTTAAGGTCCAAAAAGGCATAAAACCGGATCCGACAAAAATAGAAGCTATCCAGAAATTTCCAATACCACGCACTAATCGTGAAATAAAATCGTTCATAGGCCTACTTAGTTATTATAGGAAGTTTATCCCAAACCTGGCAAGACTTGCAAAACCAATGACAGAATGCTTAAAAAAGGGCAGGAGCCCAGATATCTAGAAGCTTTCGAAATATGCAAGAACATTTTAATAAACGATTCAATACTGCAATACCCTGATTTCTCAAAGCCATTTTTACTCACAACAGACGCAATTAACATTGCGCTTGGAGCAGTCCTTTCTCAAGGTCACATAGGCAGTGACAAACCTATTTACTACGCAAGTAGGACTCTTTCTGAGAGTGAGATTAACTATTCCACCATTGAGAAAGAGCTTTTAGCCATAGTGTGGGCAACCAAATATTTCCGCCCATATCTCTTCGGTCGTAAATCTACATAAATAAAAATGAATACCAAAAATGTATGTACGCGCATAACTCAATAACGCCTGGATCAATTTGGCCAATTCTTTTTCATAAATGTTTGTTGAAGTTCAAGGATGTTTTTTACGGCGAGAAAAATTCGAATAGTTTCCGGAAAACCTTTAAAAACAGCCCTTTTCTTTTCCCCATACAAACGTTACAATAAATATGAATGTTT